>NW_008246124.1:245628-355175 GCF_000281045.1 Saprolegnia diclina VS20
TGTCGCATGCCTAGATTACACTCGAGCTCTAAGGAGAGCTGTTTGGAATGTAACACAAGCACGCGTCGATGATGACCCTCGATGTGGTACTCAAAGCCGAGAAGAGCGCCTCGGTCTTGTACCTATGGGCGCTGTGAAGCCACCAAGCCCTGCAGATGCTGGCACCAACAACACCATTCCTGCTACCACGCAGGGTGACCTTCTTCAACTCTATGCAATAAAGCGCTGCATACTCACGAACCACCAGCCCGTTCGTGCGTTAGTGAAGTTGAAGCCAGTGAACCGCGTCGTGCGAGCAGCAACCTCGTTTGTCAGCGCGCTAATCCTGGGCAGTTTCTCAACTTTTTTTTACGGTCGTCGGCAGCATCGTCACGACCGCCATGCTTTTGTTCTGGCTTCTTTTTAGGGGCATCAAGTGGTACATCATAAAAGAGAACTTGTCCACGTTTGTGGTTCATAACGTGGTGATTGAAAATACCGGTATGGTGTATTTCGGTGATAAATGCGGTCGACAAAATGTTTGCAAGCGACCGAATGTTGCTCCTCTTGTTTGGTTGGTTGGAGCTTACGATTTGAGTCTCCCGCCAGCCTCGTCGAGCCTTGGCACACCCGGCGTCGAGGAGGCATGGTCTTGGGCGAGATTCGTGGCAGTGAGGCACTGAGATTGTCTGGCTACCGGGACTTCTCAAATGACCGTCTATCTCAAAGATAATAGTATGATTGCGTTTCTCGATTGACCTCGATATGGGTGTGTCTGCGTCCGAGGCGGTATTGCAGGTTGCGGCAGCAAGGCTGTCATCAGCTCCAGTCCCAGAACGGTTTCTCTTGTGTCTTGATAGTAAGTCATATGTAATATATACAACATGTGTTAGCAAGAACAGCTCCTATGGTGTAATGGTTAGCACTCTGGACTTTGAATCCAGCGATCCGGGTTCAAATCCCGGTAGGAGCTCCTTTTATGAATATTTTCATCTTTATTCATCTTTGCATATTACTCTTCTATTGTATTAGTGTACTATCGAGGTGCCACTAGTAGCCCTAATAACCATCAAGGGATCCTTGCAAGAGAAAATATCTTCACTCGTCCATTCTGTCATCATGACGTCCCACGTTTTAAACATGAGGTTTGGATTCTTGGCGACAGGTCTCGTCGCGTATCTCCGAAATGCCGTGCTCTATTGAATAGCCCTACTACTATGAATATAGGAGCAACATCGAAGGGTTCTGCTCGGTACACCTGGATGTTTGTTTGCACAAGTGATATGATGATGAGGAAAAACAGTCGTCGTTCAAGCTGGATAAAAGCGTTGTGCTACTTCATGTGGCGAGGTCCAAGCAGTGCAAAACTCTTGGTACTGTACATGGTGGATGAAAAAGGAGCTCCTACCGGGATTTGAACCCGGATCGCTGGATTCAAAGTCCAGAGTGCTAACCATTACACCATAGGAGCGCTTTCTGCGCATTAAAGCGATAATATAATACCACTTACATAGCTCTAATAGAGACTTTATCGACACACAAAACGCACAAAACGCTGCTACAACACAGACAAACATACGCAGCTTCTCGGCACGAGCAATATATCATTTCTTACTCTTACACCACATATGCACGAGCAAACGGCTCTCCGTTGGAGCCTTGTAGATATGGTGCACTTTTGCTGGTCAGTACCAAGAGCCAACTTTGCGCGCAGCTTGCAGCATTTGTCAAAGACGAGGGACTCCAGTCATTTCATTTTTGATGGCAATTCCGTCTGCCCCCAATTCGTGCGACCTTTTTCAGCGTTTCGGTGCGCTTTTGCCATCCTTTCTAGTATTCATTTGTCTATCGTTATTGCTAGTGTCTATCGTTATTGCTAGTGTCTACGTATGCAAAGTATTTATAATGAAGATGACGCGAAACCACTTAGAAAAAACGTTCATACATATAAATCGTAGCTTTCTCGGCCTGCCACGTCGTCCCATCTCGCTGACGATCTTGTGAAGCTTCAAGTTGCTGTGTTGAAGGACGCCATATCGGTGGACAACGTCTTTTCACGCACGAGCCTCGGACGTGGCGCCGATCCCTACAAAAGACTCGGGCCGTGTTGTTTTCGCAACGCTCAATGAGTCTGCCGTACGCAGCATTGACGACGAGTCAACTCCGTCTCATCAAAAGTGTGGTTGTCAGCGTTTCCCAAAAACACACAAACATCTGCAACCACTGGGACACGCCAGACATGCTCTGCAAGAGCTTCTACAAGCAGCCGCAAAATATTGTCCTCCCGAGTGAACGCCCTGCAACTCGTTGCGGCGTGGGAATGAGCAAGCATGAGACTGAAGGAATGAAAAAAGGAGCTCCTACCGGGATTTGAACCCGGATCGCTGGATTCAAAGTCCAGAGTGCTAACCATTACACCATAGGAGCAGACCTACATCTACCGGCGCTTGTACAGGTATCGTATGCATACGCAACAAAGCACAAACCTGTCATCGCACGCCACACGCAGAAAGAGCAACTGCGATATACTTCTTGCCTCCCAGCCTTATACAAGTTCTTTGGTATCCTGTATATACCCAAATACTGTTAATTTTTTCATCGCCTGCAGCTTTGTGCTTTGCATGAGCTCATGGACAAGCTACCGACGATGCAGCGACAAGTCTTTCGACAAAACGAGCGCCTCGTAGCCGTCGCATCAAAACTGATAGCTTATCGCTGTCTACATACTCGCATTGAGCATTCCACAATCATTGTACGGCGTGAGCAGTGAGCTGGTGAGCTGAGCCGTGCACAATAAAAATCTTTTTCCTCGCATTTTTCCATTGGCCACAATAATCGAATTTATAGCCAATCCCGTGCGATCTAGCTGTGCCACGCCGCCGCTCGGTCGCTCGGTCGCCAAAGTGGCGAAAATATATGAGATCGCCCATACGTCGCACAGCGGTAGACGACGTCATCGCGAGCACAAAATGCTACGTCCCGTCGCCATTGAAAACGTACCGCACGAGCTATCGACGACGCCGTTCTTGCGGCATGTGCCACATTTAGCAGCCATTTCGCGGCACCGCACTGCCACAAGCACGAGCGACGCGGCTCGACGCACACATGTGTCCTAGTGCATGCTCGCAAGACCATACATGCGTGCTTCATGAAGGCGTCGACGATGGCCTGTGCAACCCATGGAAACCTCCCTGGAAAAGCATTGCATTATCCAATGTCCATCTTGACAGCTCTAAAGTCCGCGATGATGAGGACGACAACAGTTGTCCTCTGCGCTAGAGACGCGCGTCGACACGAAAGGATACAAAACACAAGTGTATTACTGTGCGTCTAGCCCGGCGGCAGCTTGGAGATGTCCATATCGTCGTCGTCGTTGTTGCCCACGTCGTCGTTGGCGCCTTGGAACGCAATCTCGACCGTCTTGTCCGTCACCGACATGACGCGATCCATCGCAATGACGCCGGACCGGTGGATCTCGACGATGCCCATGGGCTTGAGGAGCTCGAGGAAGGCCTCGATGCGGGGCGGTGTGCCCGCCAGCTGCACCATGACCTGCGCCGATGTCACGTCAACCACCTTGGCGTCAAAGAGACCCGCGAGCTCTGCAACTTCCGAGCGCGAGCCGGGAAGGTGTGTCGAGACCTTGGCGAGCATGAGGTCGCGCTCGATGACGTTTTCGCCCGCGGCTTCTTGGCCCGTGAGGATCTTGACGGCGGCGACCTGGACGACGTCCTCGAGCTGCTTTTTCATGTTCCAGACGTTCTGGTCCGTGCCATGCACGACGACGCTCATGCGCGAGAGCTCGGGCACGTCCGTGCGCCCGACGACGAGGCTGTCGATGTTGTAGCCGCGGGCCGCAAAGAGGTTGGCGATCTCGGCGAGGCAGCCCGTCTGGTTCACGACGAGGGCCGCGATGACGTGGCGCCGGCTCCGGCTCGAGCTCGTGAGCTCCGAGAAGCGTCGCACTGCACACCGCGCAAGCATCTTTGCAAATGCCACTGGGGCGTTCGGCGACGGATAAATTGTCCGGATACCGCGCCCCGACTTCAACGCGATTGCGCAATCTGCTGGCGGCCGCGGGAAGATTTGTGTGAGCGTCGGCGGCGATTGCGCAAATCGGTCGCCGCCTTGTGGCCACCGAGTCGCTTCGGCTGGCTCGCCACTGTTCCAGCTGACAGCGGCTGATGCAGCCAAAGATATACACCCTGACGCAACGTTGGTCATGCACTCTACTCGAACTATGCACGATGGAAGGAGACTTGCCAACGACCACGCAAGAGGGCCTGTACAATGCTACAGTTCTAGTCGCGGTGTCGAGTCAATGACTGGACGGTCCACCTGAGACAACGCGCCACACGTTTCGACGGCAAAGGACTCGGGCACGGGTAGTCACTCTGTCCAAGGGTATATAAGAGATCTCTTATATCCCCTTGCTCTGTCGGTGCTGCAGCTTCAAAGATCAAGCAAGGTAGTACTATTATTTCAAGGTGGATACAATATGCAACAGAAGGGACTCGGCAATGGTGTCTATGACCACATGGACGCGACCGCCGAGGCCAGCACCAGCGACGACGCCGCCGTCATCGTGGCCGAGCTCGACTTGGCCGCCGCCGGCGCAGGCGTCGCCTCCGCACTGGCCGTCGTGGCGGCGACGATCGTCACCTTGGGCGCCGGGTGCGCGGGGTCGGTGAGGTTGCCTTTGGCGTCGGGCACGGACGTCCACGCGAGCGAGCCGTTGCTGGTCATCTGCGTGACGGGGAAGTAGAAGAAGGTGCCGACCGAGGCGTTGGGGAGCTTCATTTGGAGACCAAAGTCGGCGTAGAGGGAGTCTGGGAGCTCGCCACCGTACCACGTGACCGTGCTGAGCGTCTTGTTGGTGGCGTCCGTGTAGCCGAGCTCGACCTTCCAGCCGCCGACGAGCTGCGGCTTGACGGACGTGACCTTGTCCGGGATCTGGACCGAGACGTTGGTCGTGACCGCGCCCGGGTACGAGTGCGGGACACGGATCGACGTCACAAAGTAGCCGTTCGCGGGCGCCGTTGGCGGGTTGCACGTGACGTGGGCCGACGCCAGCGTGGCGAGCGAGAGCGTGAGGAAGGACGTGAGCGAGACCATCTTAGTCGTTCTTATTCTCGGAAAGAGGAAATGAAAAAGTGAGCTTCTGGCTACGAGCGACGATGGGCGACCGTCAAGCAGCCTCAACAAGTCGCCACCACATTTGCGCTACAATTGTTGACTCGAACATCTGGTGTGGATCGAAGTGCAAGATCGGTTGCCACGGTTGATACACTTGCGAGCCTCGGTGACCTGCTGAGAATGATAGATTGCTGTGTTCAGCACGAGCTGCAGCTGCCGCGGCGCAGCTCAGAGGACGACAAGCGCACTGAGTATCGAGTAGTGAGCAGCTCAGCTCCCCACAGCCCTAATCCCTTATTTCTCCGGCAAAAAGCGACCCTTCCGCCTCTAGTTCGACCGCGACCCTTGATAGCAGCGCATACAACGAGCAGACGTTGAGGTGGTATCCAGGTTAGATCCCTTCACCCATAAAGTTCGATGCAGGTCGCCTTCCAAAGAGCTCAACATCGAGTCAACAATTGCCCTCGAGTGGTCGGTAGATTCCTCGATGCAGTGGTCAGTCGAGGAAGATCAACGCTTTGCTTCAAGCCTTTGCATTTCGGTGGCTGGGAGCTCTTGCTCTCCCCCATTGGTTCGTACCCGTAGGAAGCTACAATACACTGTACTGGAACATGAGCGCTGCATGGTATGCGGAACCACTCTGTGGCGCATTGGTACCTCGTTCGAGACACTGTTTCACACGCTGTCAGGATATCGAAACGTTGTATTAAATAGCCGAGTCTTCTTACGCGATCGCGATTCCTGCGAGCTTGGCGGCGACGAGCGAAATCTGCTTGACGAGAAGTGGCGCCATGGGTAGCTTGCGGGCGCGCAGCACTGGCACGCAGAGCAGTTTGAGCACGACGGGAAGCTTGAGCGCCACGTCGCCTGTAGTGGGCGCCCAGTCTTTCAAGGGCGTCGAGTGCACTTGAAGAAAGTTGTAGGCGACAACGTCGCTCGGCGCTGTCCCGTGCGTATAGACGCTGCTTTTGACGCGCTGGTAAAACGGGCAAAGGTCCTTGGCGTCCGCTAGCCGCGCGCACGCTTCTAAAAACTCGGAAAACCCAATTTTCTTCCACTCTTCCCCGTCGCCATTCGCGTCAAACACCTAATGATTTACTAGTATTCACCAAATCAGAATCTGCAAAACAGAATATAGACGAAAACAGAATCTACACCAAAAAACAGAATATACATCGAAACAAAATACAGACACAATGCAAAACAGAATATACATGCAAAACAGAATATACATGCAAAACAGAATACTAGTATACATGCAAAACAGAATACATCGCCAGCAACTGAAATCCGCGAATCTGGACGCACCTCGGTTTCTTTGGCGCGCACCAGTGCGAGCTTGACGTCGCGCGTCGCGAGGCCTTCGTCGATGATCTGCGCTTGTTCGCAGAGGCTGAGAAACTCGGCGTAGCTGAGTCGCTTGCCGCGTCCGTCGCCGATGTCGATGGAGCCGGCGAAGAGGCCAAAGAGCTCCTTGAGCACGTACAAGTGGTCCTTGAAGACGACGTCGAGCGCCGGCGTGTGGAGGGCTGCGCCGCGATAGGTCTGCGTGTCATGCCACGTCGCGCGCGTCACGTGCTGGTCGATCATAAGCTGCACGGCGGCCACGATCGTCGGTGCGCGTTTGGATTTGAGAAATTTCGACGACGCGAGGGCGACGAGCGCCTCGAGAAACTGAAACCGAAACAAGCTCCGGCGCGTGTTCCATTTGAGTTTCGGGCCGGACGAGCTCGCAGCGATAAAGCACATTTCGACTTCGGCGCGCGTGCACGTGTTCGTGTCGACAATGTCGGCGTCGGTTAAAAAGTCAGCGAACGCATTCGAACCGAGCGTGAACGGGTCGGCGCCGCTAAGACATATTTGTATCAATGTATCAAAGAATCAAGTACCCGCTCGTGGCGTAGTGCCGGAACACGCCTTTGAGCAAGGCAAAATGGCTGCTTAGCACCGCCTTGAGCGCGTCGACGTGACCGGCTTCCTTGGCCATTTTGGGCAGCTACAACGATTGGTGCAGAGCGCTAGAGAATGCGTGACGCGTACCCGTGACGTCGACCAGTCGACCTCGAACGCATCATTGAGCACGGACGCCGTGTCTTGGTGGTAACTTGCAAAGACAGACTTGGGGAACCAGTCGTCGACGCGCCCTGGCGCTGGCGTCGCGAGTCGCGGGAGTGCCTTGGACCCGGACGCGTCGTCGCGAACGATCGAGACAGTATTGACAAGCGACTGGGACGGAAGCTCAAGGTCGCGTGGGCGGTTGCTGACGCCGCCCCACAGCCGGCTCTGGAATTGCGCTGTCACGTGCACATCGGTCGTGACGACGGCATCGTCGACGACAAAGAAGAACTGGGAGGTTCCTGGCGGCACCATGCGGAACACTTCCCAAACCGACGGTTCGATCGCGCTCGGGAAGAGGTGGTGTGGCTTCCAATAGTCAAACTCGGCGCGCAAAACGACGCTCTTGGGTCGTTGGCCACCTTGGCGCCAGACCAGCCTAAACAACACTTTTCGATTATAAAAATACAGAATTTGCCGACATACCGCGTCTCGACCCAGTGCTCGCAGAGCCAGCAGTTGGACCGCTTTTCCCATACAAACGGTCGGTCGACGTGGCTGTTGGCGCCGATGCGGGTAAAGATATGGGCGAGTGCAGGGTCATTCGGCGTCGCGTTTGGCAGCACAAAGCCGTACGCGTCAGCTTCTAAATCGTTGCCGGCCAGGTGCAGTCCCCGCAGCGTCTGGTTGGAGGCGAGCGCGGCGCCAAGGCTGTCGCAGTCGCCATTGCGCAGGCGGTTGTAGCTCACATCCAGATGCGTGAGGACCTTGTTGAGCTGCAGAGCGTCGCAGAGCGCGACAAGCGCCTCGGACGACGTGAGCGACCCGAATGAATTCCACGACAGATCGAGCGTCCGCAAGGTCGCGCTATGCGATTGTTCAATGTGAAAAATGGATATAATGCGAGAAAATATGAATATAAAATCGAGAAGAATAATCGCACCAGTGCTGCAGACCGCGCGCGAGGTGGGCCGCCCCGGCGCCCCGAATCTTGTTCCACGAAAGGTGCAGCGACGTGAGCGCGAGCACGTACTTGAGCGCGCTTCCGAGCGCCATTGCACCTTGGTGGCCAATGTTGCACCGCCTATTTCCATTCAGCCAGGAGGCGTAGCAGTCAAACGTACGTGAGGTTGAGCGTCTGCAGCTGCGGCGAGTCGGCTAGCGCATTTGCCAGCAAAACGACGGGCTTGTCGCCGAGGAGGTTGTTTTCGAGGTTGAGCTCCAGCAGCGGCGAGTGCGACGCCGAGAGCAGCGGGAGAAGGTGCACGACGCCGCCGAGGCCGAGGTTGTTCCACGACAGGTCCAGCGCCTGCACCGAGCTTCGGAGGAGCGCCGGCGTGAGCTCGCTCATGCTGGCGGTCGTGAGTCGATTGCCCTGAAGAAAGCAGTCGGAACCTCAACGCCACCGTCGACGTTATTACGTGAAGGTTGAGGTTGGTGAGCGTCTCGATACTCGCCAAGCTCTCGGCGAGCGCGCCCACGAGCTGGTCGCCCATGCTGTACGAGCTATGGCACGACGCGCTGTTATAAAGCAAGGACGCTAGTTATGCGTACCCGAGGTGCAAGCGGCCGTTGCAGCATTTCTCACGCGCTTTTGCAATAATGGGCTCGGGCACCAGTTGTAGCTTGTGGCATTTGTCGGCAAACAGACTCGCGGGCGTGAGGGCCCTACAGAGGTCGAGTGACGCAGTGGTCTTTGCGAAGGAGGCTGCACCGCGGCGCCGCGGGTTCGTGCGAGAGGCGGCGGCTCACGTGACATTGCTGTTGACGGCTCTCTTCGCGCGACGACGGCGCGCTTTCTGGGTGGTCGAGTGGCACGACTTGGTTCTTGGCGTAGACGTGCTCGCTGGTCCTACCGCGCTGCTTTGACTCGGTCTCGGGGACCGCCACTGCGGGCGGTGTCTTGATTGGCGCTACGGCGGGCGGCGTCTTGTGCAGCATGAGCTCCATGAAGGTCGAGTTGGAGCGCTGGCGGTGCGGCCGGCGGCGGGCGACCGTTGGGACACCGGGCACGGTCGAGAAGAGCTCGGACGCGTTGTCGTGATACGTCGACTTTTTCTCGCCATACGAGCGTAGGCCGAGCTTGACGGCCATCGCCGTCGCCTCGTCGCCCATGCGTGCACCTGCTTTTGCCACGTATAAATAGCCCGCAAACGACTCGTTACTAACAAGGCTGGACCAGCATGAGCCCTCCACAGCCTCCATACTCCGCCACGACGCGCAAGACAGAAAGGACAGAATGAGAGTTGTCGACTGATCATAGGCAAACGAGTCGGTAGATGGCAACGGCGTTGAGACCGACGATGAGCGCGTAGCAGGCAAAGAGGAAGCCCGGCATCTTGGTCAGCGGCGGCGACGTGTCGAGGACCAGGATCGGCGGCGCCGTGGCCTCGTCGTCGAGGCATGCTACAACCTCCGCATGCTCGAGAGGGGCGGCGCGTTGGACGAGGGTGGCGAGGAAGGTGTTGACGCGCAGCACCTGTAGGTGGGACGGCTTGATCGGGGCACGGCAGACGGGACAGGCGAGCGCGCTGGTCGCCTTGTGTAGCCGACGGACGCAGCGCAGGTCGAACGAGTGGCCGCAGGCGAGCGTCGTCGGCGCCGTGAGCACGTCGAGGCAGATGGCGCAGAGGACGTCGTCGCGGTCGACCTCGACACGCACCATGGAGGATGAAAATGACAAGATCGAAGAAGAGAACGACGTTACGGGAGTACAGATTAACAGGCCATGGGGGGTGCGAGCTCGAGGATCGGCGCGAGGCTGCACTTGGAGTACCCGTGCTTCTTGGGAAGAGGTGGCTCGGTGAGCTGGAGCTGGCGCAGGAGGCACGGGATGCGACCTTCGCGCTGGTCGCGGGGGGTGATGCTGAGGTAGCGGACTTGGCCGCTCGTGAAGAAGCGCTGGAGGAGCCAGTGCGCCTGCGTCGCCACGAGCGTGCAGTTGCGGTAGAGCGGGTTGGCGCCGATCTTGAGGAGCGCCTCCATGTACGCGTGGAGGTCGATCGCGCGCTGCGAGAGCACGTCGTCGGTGTGGAAGAGCTTCTTGGCCGGGAACGGGAGCGCGCGCAGCTTGGCCGCGAGGCCCTTGCAGTAGTGGCAGTGGGGCGCGTCAAAGACGTCGTCGAGGTTGTCGCGCAGGTCGGCGACGACCGAGTAGCGGCGCTTGACCTCCCAGAGGCTGCGGCCGCGGCTGTCCTCGACGACGACCGCGTACTCGGTGTAGTCGCCGGCCTGCTGGGGCACGACGCAGTGGATGAGGTACCCCTTCATGCTCGTCGGCTTCATGGGCGTCGGCGCCGCCTTGGCGCTGCTGCTCTTCTCCGTCACGATCCCGCGGCCCACGACATGGCGTATCATCCAGGCTTTTGCTCAAATGAGGAAACTCAACTCAAAATTGGATGCGAAATCGACGCGCGCTGATTGGCTCGCTTTGCTTCTCAGCGCGCGACTTCAACGTCCGACAGAAAATTATTACGTCGACCTATTTTCGGCGCGGCTGGTTTGCGTCGACGTATATTTCGAGCGTCCGCGGCGCACGGACCGGAACCTTCTACAATTGTAGTCGACTAGTCGACTACGCCATCCCTTGCATGCAGTCGCCGCAGGACTGCAAGCATCGGCTTGGGCTAAAAAGTAAATGGCGCATGGGAGTCTATCACATGTGCGAAAGCCAGATCCAGAGTGATGTGGCGCGGCTCAGATGCAGAGGTGGTCCGCATCAAGAATTTATCCGCCGAGCGCGACTGCAGTGGGATGCCCGATGACGGCGCGGGCGGGAAGGACTTGAGAGTTGGGTCACTCCTTGACATTCTGAGAGGTGAAGGAACGACAGCGTTGTTCCGTATACATATCTGGGAGCGAAGGACGGAATCTCGGTGCGAATCTGCCGCACCGAACGCTACTTACTACCAAGGCCTTGCTACTCCCGGCGTTGCCCACACTCACTGGACACTGCCCTTTCCTGGATACAAGTGGCGCGAACAGACTTTTTTTGAATTTATTGAGAATACATTTGAGAAAATGAAAAAAAAAGATTAAAAAGGGCCCCAACCGGTGATCGAAACCGGGACCTCCTGCACCCAAAGCAGGAATCATACCACTAGACCATTAGGGCGCTTCATATTGCATTCATGTATTTGACGTAAAATAAGATGTTAAAGATTAATTGAGTTTACAATAACAGTCTTTTGTGTTTGTGCGTGGGAAGAGACTGCACGCCAACTGGTCCAATCGATGCTCGTATGCATAGGGGTATATCGTGGAGAAGAAACGACGACGCAGCGTGCGGCATGGCGCCGACAACGTTGTTTGATTGTTGGATTCGGATTTGAGTTTGAGTTTGAGCTTTGCAGAAATTCAAATCGGTGCTGGCGCCAAACCGTCCAGTCCGGTTGGCGCGTCCGGATACGGTGCCACGGTTGGGCTGGCAGCGCAGTATCCGGAGGCGCAAGGGGCGGAGCATGTTCGTCGAGGAGGTCATCATCGACGGCTTCAAGTCGTACGCGACGCGGACCGTGGTCTCTGGCTTCGACCCGCGCTTCAACGCCATCACGGGCCTCAACGGCTCCGGGAAGAGCAACATCCTGGACGCGATCTGCTTCGTGCTGGGCATCACCAACCTCTCGGCGGTCCGTGCGGCCAACCTGCAAGAACTCGTGTACAAGCAGGGCCAGGCCGGCGTGACCAAGGCGAGCGTGACCATCGTCTTCAACAACAGCGACGCGGCCAAGAGCCCGGTGGGCTACGAGCAGTACAAGCAGATCTCGGTCGCGCGCCAAGTCGTGCTCGGCGGCAAGAACAAGTACTTGATCAACGGCCACACAGCGCAGGTCAGCCAGGTGCAGAACCTCTTCCACTCGGTGCAGCTCAACGTCAACAACCCGCATTTCCTCATCATGCAAGGCCGCATCACCAAGGTGCTCAACATGAAGCCGCCCGAGATCCTCGGCATGATCGAAGAGGCCGCCGGCACGCGCATGTACGAGAACAAGAAGCAAGCCGCGCTCAAGACGATGGCCAAGAAGGAGAAGAAGGTCGACGAGATCAACAAGATCCTCGCCGACGAGATCACGCCGACGCTCGAGAAGCTCCGGAAGGAGAAGCGCAACTACATGCAGTGGGCCGCCAACAACACGGAAGTCGAGCGCCTCACGCGCTACTGCGTCGCGTACGACTACACCAAGGCGCTGACGATCTCGAGCAAGTCAACGTCCGAGCTCTCGGAGCTGCAGGCGTTGCTCGCGGCGGCGCAGGCGAGAAAGGCCGAGCACGCGGCAGCGATCGACGCGCTCTCGGACGAGATGGACGAGATCCAGAGCACACGCGACGCGCAGCTGCAGGGCGACTTTGACGAGCTCAAGACGAAAGAAGACGCGATCGGCCGCGACGTCGTCAAGCTGCGCACGAAGGCGACCAACCATGCGTCGACCGTCGGCGCCGCCAAGACGACGGTGCGCACGCTGCAGGAGCAGGCGGCCGACCTCGACCACGCGATGGCGGCGCAAGAAGCGTCGATATCGACCTTGATGCAGCAAGGCGAGAGCATCGAGGCGACGCATGCGGCGCGCGCGCAGGCCGTCACGGACCTGAGCGGCGAGATCCAGGCGCTCAACGCCGGCGTGAGCAGCTCGAGCTCCAAGCAGTCGCTCACGGACCAGCTCGCAACCAAGACGCGCGAGCTCCAGGCCACCAAAACCCACATCCAGCAGCTCCAGCTTAAGCTGCAACACCACGTGACGTCGGTGGCCGCCAAGCAGGCGCAGTTGGCCAAGACCAAGAGCCAGAACAAGGCCATCGAAGCGAGCGAAGCCGCGCTCCTGCGCGACGTGCGCAGCCTCGAAGAGCAGGTATCGGGCCTCGAGCGCCGCTTCAACGTCGGCGCCGAGGCCGAGCTGCGCTCGAAAAAAGAGGCCTTGCAGCAGCGCGTGGGGCAGTTGCACCGCGACTTGGACGACGCGAGCGCGGGCGTCGCCGCCCGTCTGCGCTTCGACTTTGATACGCGGGCGGTCGACCCGAGCGGCGTCCACGGCATGATCGCCAAGCTCTTGTCGGTGCGCGACGGCAAGCATACGACCGCGCTCGAGATGGCGGCCGGTGGCAAACTGTACCAGATCGTGGTCGACAACGAGCACACGGGCCAGGATCTGCTCACGAACGGCAACCTCCGGTCGCGCGTGACCGTCATTCCGCTCAATAAGATCTCACGCCGGCCGCTGACGTCGCACCAAGTGGCGGCCGCCGAGCGCATTGCGCGCGAGAAGCGGGGCCACGCGTGGCCGGCCCTCGACCTGATCGAGTTTGATGACGCGGTCGCGCCCGCGATGGAGTACGCCTTTGGGTCGACGATTGTCTGTGACTCGAGCGCGACCGCCGAGGCCGTCACGTTCCACCGCGACGTCCGCGCGCGCACGGTGACGTTGGAAGGCGACTCGTTTGACCCGGCGGGGACGCTCCAGGGCGGGTCGGCGCCGAGCAACAACAATGCGATTTTGAAGCGCGTGCACGCCGTCGCAGCCATCGCCCGGGACCTCGAGCTCGCGCGCGCCGAGCGCAACGCTGTCGCCGACGAGCTCGACGCGATGCGCGATGACGCCAAGGCGTACGCCGACCTGCAGCGCAAGCTCGAACTCAAAGCGCACGAACTCTCGCTCTTGCGGCGGCAGATTCAGGAGACGTCGTATGCCCAGATCCAGGCCGAGCTCGCGCGCCTCGAAGCCGACCAAGCGGCGGCGACGACGGACCTCGCGACTGCGAATGCGTCTTTGCCGACGCTCGACGCTGCGATCCGCGCCCTCCAGGAGGACATTGCGTCGATGGCGACGGGCCGCGAAGGCCGGCTCAAGGCGCTCGGCGTGCGCCTCAAGGACGCCAAGGCGTCGCTCGTCTCGGCGGCGTCGGCGCTGCAGACGCACACGCAGTCAATCGCGGAGCTCCGGCTCGAACTCGACACGATGCGCGACGAAAAGGCGGCGCTGCAGGAAGCGCTCGCGTCGGCCGAGACGAGCTTGGTTTCGCTGCAAAAAGAGGCGGACAAGGTGCGCAGCGCGCTCGCGGCCATGGAAGCCAGCCTCGGCGAGGTCTCGGCGCAGCTCCAGGCGCAGCGCGCGAGCTTGGCGCAGTGCGACGAGGAGTTGAAAGGGCTCCAGGCGACGCTGGAGGCGCGCAAGAAGAGCGTGCGCGACGCAGACCTCGAGGCCAAGAAGATCGACGTGCGCATCGGTCGCATGCAAAAAGACACGTCGGCCGCGACGTCGCTCGTCGAGAACCTCCAGAAGCAGCACCCGTGGATCGCGACCGAGAAGGAGTACTTTGGCCGCGACCAGTCGGACTTTGACTTCAAGCGCATGGAGCTCGGGGCGGCCAAGGCGCGGCTCGCAGAGCTCAAGGACGCGCAGGGTTCGCTGGCCAAGAAGATCAACAAGAAGGTGATGGGCATGATTGAGAAGGCCGAGTCCGAGTACCAGAGCTTGATGGAGAAGCGCACGATCATCGAGAAGGACAAGACCAAGATCAACTCTGTCATTACGGAGCTCGACACGAAGAAGAACGAGGCGCTCGAAATCACGTGGCAGAAGGTCAACAAGGACTTTGGCTCGATCTTTGCGACGCTCTTGCCGGGCACGAGCGCCAAGCTCGACCCGCCGGCCGACGGCTCGATCCTCGACGGTCTCCAGGTCAAGGTGGCGTTTGGCGGCGTCTGGAAGGAGAGTCTTACGGAGCTCAGCGGCGGCCAGCGCTCGCTCCTCGCGCTTTCGCTCATTCTGTCGCTCCTCCTCTTCAAGCCCGCGCCCATGTACATCCTCGACGAGGTGGACGCGGCGCTGGACCTCTCGCACACGCAGAACATTGGGCAAATGATCCGGTCGCACTTCAGCCACTCGCAGTTCATCGTCGTCTCGCTCAAGGAAGGCATGTTCAACAACGCCAACGTGGTGTTTCAAACCAAATTCGTCGACGGCGTCTCGACCGTCGCCCGGTCCACGCCCCACGGACGCTAATACGTACTGCGTTGACTTCGTACTCTGTTCTCGTGGACGTTCTTGCCTGCTTTCGAGAGACGGTGCGGGCTCGATCACGCTTGATAGATTGAAAGTTCGATATGGATACATGGATGCAGAGCGACTATAAGAAGCGGCTACGTGGCGGGCTCGGCGTCTCGGACTTCGGTCGTCAACGTGTCGACGTCGACGGAAGCTTTTTGCCGGCGCGCGAGCTCGAGCACGACGCGGAACGACGGCAGTGGCGGGGCGTCGGCGGTCCGCACCTTGGCCAAGTAGGCGTCGGCGAGCGCATAGGACGTGGCGCGCCACCAGAGCCGCTCGATGTGGAAGCGGACGTCGTCGTTGTACTTGCGCTGGCAGATGCGCTTGTGCAAGCGCGCCTCCTTGATCTTCTCGAGGAGCACGCCGACGAGGATGAGCGAGATCGTCGTGCAGTTGGACACGACGATGATGACGGCGACTTGGTTGAGGTTGAGACTGCGGGCGTTGCCGACGTTCATGCGCACGAGGAGACCGGCTAGCGTGAATATGTGGACAATATTGTCTATCAAACGCGTACCAAAGAGCGTGACGAAGAGCTGCATCTGCGCCATGGCCGCGACCGCGTTGTTGGAGCCTTCTTTATACGGCTGCACCGCGAGCAAGATCGACATGTAGATAAAGCTAGCAAGGCGTTGGTTGCTACGACAAGAAGACGGTCTGTCCTACATGATGATGAGGCCGACAACGACTTGGGTGATGGAGCCCTGGCCGACAAAGACGATGACGCCGTTCATGAAGAGCTTCCTACGACCACAACGTGTCTTCCGCGCATCGTCGAGGAGCGTACCGGACAAGGTCGACGATTTCGAAGAACCAAAACTCGTCCTTGTCTACACCAAAACTCAGTGGCACGGTGGGACTATCGCAGATGGGTACAGGCGTGGTATATAAAGCCGACGCCGGCGACGACGCTCGGGTTCTACAGGTCGCGTGACGCACCGCTGTCAGTACGTCCTTCGTACCCGGAGGTTGCGCTTCATCATGTAGCGCGAGAGGAGGTCGTCCGCAAACGCCATGTTGCGCTCGTCCCAGTGCAGCCCGTTGGCCTCGTAGTCGACCTTCATCGCGTCGATCCACTTGGTGCGCGCGAGCTCGTGCTTGCCGTCCTTGAGCTGCTTCATCTTGGCGCGGACGCCGTCGTGGCGCTCGCGTAACAAGATGAGAAAGCACGTGAGCGGTACCCCTAGTCCCACGTATTTCAGTATCAAGCGTGTATCAAGCTATCAAGTGCGGACCGAGGATCCAGCCGACGCAGCCCACGGCGCCAATCGCGGCGCGAAGGTACCATTCGCTGCTATAGCAGAGGTAGTTCATGTCGGACACGAGGTAGAACCCGGCGCCGATCTCGAGGCAGTTGAAGAGGTCGAGGATCTTCTTGCTCACGGCCGGGTAAAACACGAGCGCGAGCCAGAAGAAGATCTTCCAGCACTTGTTGCAGTACGTTTGAAAGTTGAGCCGGAGCCGGAGCCGCGCCTGCCAGAGCCGCAGGTTCGTTCGAACCACTTGCTTGCGAATCGCCGCGGACTCGAGCACGTGGGTCGTCGGGCACTGCGTGTGCGTGGCTGCGTACGTCGGCAGGAGCGGCGCGGCCGCGTGTTTCTCAAAGACAAAGCGGTGGAGCCGCTCGGAGCGCGAGAGCGGCTCGGCGGGCACGGGCGCCGTTCCCGCGACCAAGTCGAAGTTTGGCAGGCCGCAGCGCGGGCAGTGGCGCGGGACCCGGTGCAGCTTGCGTCGATAGAGGAGCACGCCAATGCGGTACGCGCTGTACAAGAGCGCGAAGAAGAGAGCCGTGATCCCGAGCGTGAGCCTATACACAGTTAGAAACAGCAATGGGAGAGGCGGGAGCGGACTCGAAGTCGACGTAAAAGTTGTAGCGCAAGACGCAGTCAATGTGGGGGATCGCGAGGAAGCTGAAGTTGAACTTGAGGAAGAATTGCATGAAGACCGCAGCGTCGGACGGCCACTCAATGTCGTACGTGTCCTTAAAGCTCGCAAAGATCTGGAAAAAGCTCACGAGGATCTTGAGCTTCTCGGGGTTGATGCTCACGGGTGGCGGCCGAAGGCGCTTGATCTGGAAGAGGTTGGCCGGCGTCGCGCGCAGCTTGAGCGTCTTCCCCGGCATCACCCGCTTATAGAAGGTTGCGAGCGGCCGGAGCACGAGCCGCTCGAGATGCGACGGCGCGTCCGAGTCGGCGACGCTGTACTCGAACGGCTTGTCGGCCTTGGCCGCTCTGGCCTGCGCCATGAGGACGCGGTCGGTTCCCGCCCGGAGGTATAGAAAAGCGCCCAAAATGGCAACCGCAACAAGAAGCAGAGGCAGCATCATGTAGGCGTAGAAGGCATTGGACGCCGTCGGCAAGCACTCTACACAAGCATGAGACACAGAGGTGCTATTGTGGTGCACCGGTGCACGAGCCGTCGGCTAGCTTTTCGAAACCCGGGTCGCACGACGAGCAAAGCACGTTGCGGAAACCGGCGGCGCACTTGGCGCCCGGACTATTGACGAGCGCTTTGCCAATGTTGGCCTTGCACGCCGACGCCACCTGCGATAGCAAAGTCAGACCCCGGGGCACACACCGATGCAGCGTACCGAGCACGTGTAAAAGTTGTAGCCCGACGAGCACGTAAAGATACGCTCCGACGGCCAGTACGACTCGAACGTGGACGCGTTCAAGCACGACCGAATGCGCTCGAGGCGCGTCTCCGGTGTACCGCCGGGGCACGGGTCCCCGCTTTGAAAGGCCGAAGCGTCGTCGCAGAGCGCGCCCATCTTGGACGCCGGTGCATCGTTTAAGAAGAACCCTTGCTGCGTGCTCGGGTAGTCGACACCGGTGTACGCGACGCCGGTGCCGACGACGGTCGACTGGAGACACGTGGCCCCCATCGGACACGGGTGGCAGTTGATGCCGTCCAAACTAGAGCAGACATATTGGGCATGCGGATGTGGAGAGCGATTACCTAAAGCTGCCTTGGGGACACGGAATGCATTTCCTACACCCTAGTGGTCAGCGCACGACCAATAATTGTTGAGTCGTACCCGGCGTTGAGCGAGTACCCCGGGTTGCACGGGTTGACCTGGATGTAAATGTCGATGGCCAGTTGCCGGTCGTTGTAGAGCGTGCACGCCGCGTCGAAGTGGAACGCCGACGACTTGGCCGTCGCCGCCACCTGCGCCTGCGCAAACGTCACAAAGCCGGCGCTCGCGGCGATTTGCCCCGCCGGCGTAAAGTCGATCGCATAGCTTTCGCGCAGGTCCTTGTAGAGGCGACACGTGGTCTGCGTATCCAGCACGCTTCTGGCGCCGTAGTAGTCGACCGTCAAGATCGTCGGCCACGGCGTCGTCGACGCGTTGGGGCTCCACAGATTTGGACCGACGTTGGACGCATTGGTCGTCATGAGCACGCCGCTCGTGACGTTTTGCGGCCACCACCCGGCCGTGATGTTCATCGGGTCGGTCGCGAGCGACGACGGGGCCGAGAACGCGCACCCGGCGCAGTCGTACGCCGGTGTCGTCTCGTCAAAGCGCCAGAACGCGTCATTTCCGAGCGCCGCCGTGTTGCCGCTGCTCGTCAATGAACTGTGCACTATGCCCGACGTCGAATTCATGTAAAAGCCACCGCCGGTCGATGACGCGTTGTTGTCGATGACGTGAACGCCAATCATCGACACGGTGGCTTGACCTGTCGAATAGACGCCACCGCCCATCGTGGCCTTGTTGCTGCCAACTTGCCCGTCATTCGCGACGAGCTAGAGACCTGTTAGTGTCTTTTTGGAGCAGGAGGAGTTACCGAGGCCGCATCGCCGAGGTAGACGCCGCCACCGCGCACGGCGCTGTTGCTGAGGATCGACGTACCGTCCCACATGACGGCGGCGGCGTCGGCGAGGAAGAGCGCGCCACCGAGCGCCAGCGCCGAGTTGTTGAAGAAGAGACAGCGCTGCAGCAAGAGCGTTCCATTGGCCTGGGCGACGGCCCCGCCATCGGTGGCGGCGAAGTTGTGCTGGAAGACGCAGTCGACCACGTTGATTGTGGCCTGACTGTACATTTGGAGCGCGCCGCCGGAGTAGGCGACGTTGCGCTCAAAGGTGGAGGTCGAAATCGCCGCCGTGCACGTTTCAAAGTAGAGAACGCCGCCTTCGTTGTAGCCGTAGATGGTCACGCCGCCGTTGGCGCGGAAGGTTGAGTTGCGGATCGTGGTCGCCGTGTCGCGGCTCCCAAAGAGCGCTACGTCACCAAGTAAAGAAAACGAGTACGTGGAGGAATCCTACTGTACCCGAGCCGAGGCCGCTCGCGAGGTTGAGCTCAAACACACTCGACTCGACGCGCAGCGCATTCTTGAGCCCAATGTCCAAGAAGACAGCGCCGCCTTGGTCTTGGGCCGTGTTGCGCCGGACGACGGCGTTTGTGAGTGCGAGCTGCGACGCGCCGTCGAGGTTGACGCCGCCGCCGTTGTAGTTGGCGGTGCAGTTTTCAAGCAACGACGCTGCCATCGCGACGGTTGCCACGTTGGTGATGAAGAGACCGCCGCCAAACTCGGTGGCCGCGCAGTTGGCGACGGTGCTGTTGGATATGGACAGCGCCGCGCCGTCAATGTAAATCGCGCCGCCCGAGCGCGCATAGCCGAGTTGCAACTGGGAGTGTTCGATGACGACGCTGGTGAGCGCATCCTTGATGAGCAAGAGACCGCCGAGACTGGCCACGCTGTCGGGCGCCGTCACCGAACTCGACACGAGCGAGTTGGTAAGAACGACGTGGCTACCGCCCTGAATGTTGAACGCCTACACAACAACCCGTGATGTTCAGTCGTCGAGTCGACGGACGCACCCCGCCGTTGTAGTCGGCGTTGATGCGACTCTTTGAGACGGTGGTGCTGTCCAGAGCCACGTTGCTACCGAGGTCAATGCAAAAGGCTCCACCGTTGCCCTCACTGGCCGCGTTCTCGACAACGAGCAAGGCGGAGCCTGTCAAGGTGGTGTGCGTGATCCAGACGGCACCACCGTCTCGGGTGGACGCCGAGTTGTTGAAAAGCGTTATGTTGGACACCGTTAGGACGCTCGTGCCGTCCGGGATGACGTTGCTTTCGCCCGCAATGCGGATCGCGCCGCCGCCACTCGTCGCCGTGTTGTTGGCCAGCGTCACGTTGGTGAGAGACGACGACGACTGTTTGGCAGCGTAGAGAGCTCCGCCAATCACCGCGACGTTGTAGCTAATCGTGGCGTGCGACACGGCAAGGCGCGCCGCGACGTCGACGTACAAACTGCCCCCGAGGGTGCTTCGACCGCCGGAGACGTCGACCCCCGCGACGGTGGCGGTGGCCGCCACAAGGATGCCGATGTTGGTACCGTTGCCACACACAGAGGCGATGCACACGTTGTTGCTGGTGACGCTCGACGCGCCGCTGGCGCCGACGAAGCGTGAGACGCCACCGAGGGCGAGCCCGCCAAACTTGGCCGCTGTGTTTTGGGACACGACGACCGACGCGTGGGAGACGTCGGCGTTGATGAGGACGAGGCCACCGCCCAAGAGACCGGGGGTGACACGATTGCTGGTTACCGTCGTGGCCGTCACCGACACGGTCGCATTTATCATGTAGGCGCCGCCGCCGGTCGTTGACGCCGTGTTTTTATGAAGCGTGAGACGCTGCAGCGACGCGGTGCCATTCGACACGTAGAGAGCTCCACCGAGCGCCGCAAACCCTGTCGTCATGTTGACTGCCTCGAGCGTCGAGGTTCCCGTGATTGCACCGTTGCCGCCGCCGACGGCCGTATTGCCAGTGATCTGCGCAATGTCGGTGGGCGTCACAGGAAGGAGTGCGCTTGCATCTAGCGCCACACCGCCGCCATAGCCTTCGCTTGTACATGTCGAGATGACTAGCGCCGTGTGATGCAGCGTCGAGCTTGACAGAGCAAGTCCGCCCCCCGAGTTGACGCTTTTGCTGTGCGTCAGTTGTGCGTTTTGGAGCGTCCCACGGCTGTCACTGGCATAGACAGCGCCGCCGACGTCGGTGGCGCTGCACTCCGATATACTGGCGTCGATGAGCGTGAGCTGCGCGTTCATAGTGGCGAGGCCGCCGCCACGGGACGCTGTGCAGCTCCCGATGGTGGCGCCCGTGACATCGACGCGGCCCGTACCAGCGATGCCGCCGCCATCGCGACCGGCGCGGCAGAGGCTAACATCGACTTGACCGGTCACAGCTCCGTCCGCAATGTACAGACCACCCCCGTCCGTCGTTGCGCTGTTTTCAAGAATCGGCGACTGCACTAGCGACAGCGTACTGCTCAACACAGCGACGCCGCCGCCGGTGGCTTGACTGCTGCACCTCGATACGACAACTCCAGTCATGATGCTCGACGGACTGTTTACTGTCGCCACGCCGCCGCCGTTGACACCGGCCGAACAACCTTGAACGGTGCACCCGGTCAGCGTCGCGCCGGCCGTGAGCAGGACGCCACCACCGTAGCGCATCGCCGTGTTCCCGACAATAGTTGCATCGGAGAGAGCCGACGCATCCAAACTGACGCCGGCGCCGTCGGTCGCGCGGTTGTTGGCGACAGCGACATTAAGCGTGGTGGCGACCGACGCGCGCACGAGATGCATGCCGCCACCGGCGACGGCAGCCGAATTCCCAACGATGTTGGCCCCGACCATGTGCAGCGCCGAGGCATTGCCCATGATGCCGCCGCCGCTGTCCGACGCGATATTGAGCGCTGCCTCGAGGTTTGTCAGCGTGATCCTGCTGTTCTCCGTGTACACGCCGCCCCCCGCGCCTACGAAATCGAATATGAGATGCGGTCGAGCTCGGATGGCGTACGCGCTTGGTTCTGGACGACGGTAAGCGCGTCATCGGCCAGAATGGCCCCGGTGGCAGAATAGAAGTACATGCCGCCACCGGCCCCGAGAGCATGGTTGCTCGAGAAAGTCGACCCGCTGCTGTTGAAAACAAAGGCACCCGCGAGGTAGAGGCCACCGCCGTTGCCGGACGCAAAGTTGTCGAGCACAACCGTGGTAGCCCACGCAATTTGAGTATACCCGCCGAGAACACAGGCGCCGCCACCGTTGGTCGCGGCGTTGGCCGTGATTGGGACGTTGGTGATCGCGGCCAAGTCCGAAGACGAGCCATTGAGCGCGAGGCCGCCACCACACACGCTCGCCGTGTTGTGCGAGAGGACACTGGCCGAGTCGCCCGAGATGCTGCCGGTGTCCTGGGTGAAGATGCCGGCGCCGTACCCCGCGACGTTGGTCGTAATGACGGCGCCCGTCAAAAAGAGCCGGCTATTCTTGAGATAGACACCGCCGCCGAGACGCGCGGTGGCATTGGCGATGATCGAGTTGTTAAGTGTCATGACCGACTGGGCATCGAGGAAGACGCCGCCGCCGCTACCAGCCGCTGTCGTGTTTTGGAGCACGACGTCCGTAAACGTGACGCGCGAGCCGTGAGCGAGAAGCCCTGCACCATGACTCGCGCTCGTCGCCCGCTCCAGCGTTATACCGGTTATGACAAGCGCGCACCGCGTTATATCGAGCCCAAAGGTGCCGGTGCACGTCACGATGGTCACATTCGAGCCTCGCAGCGACGTGATTGTGACGCGTCGCTCGGTGAACACATGTCCGCAACTCGCCGCGCCATAGTTGCCAGGGTATACGAATACGGTGGTGTCGTTGGTGGCGACTTGCAGCGCTCGCGTGAGCCTACACAAAACACGTTCTTAGTGGCATGTGCGTCGTTGCGCAGGGGCGGACGTGGCAAATGGCTTGGCCGCGGTGCCTGCGATTTCCGAAGTGCTCATCATTGCGCCTGTGCCCAAGGCGTCGTCGCCGGCATTGGCATCGACGAGCAACACTTGCGAGGACGGTAGCCGGCAAATGTCGTTGTCGCAGACCTTAGGGTCGACGCAACATACGAGGCGGTTGCTGCAGTCCTCCCCCGTGAACCCTACGTCGCCGCGTCATTTCGATTTTACCATAATAAAAGAGGGTACCGAGGTTGCAACTGCACGTGCCGTCCGTCCTGCAGCGACCATGGTCGGTGCAAATGACACCGGCGGTCGTCGGGCACGTCCCAGCCGTCGCCACCGGGGCGTCCGTGCTGGCAATGTACCGAATGGAGAAACCCGATTTGGTGACCGAGGCGTCCGATCGCAAGGTGATCCGGACGGGCAGCGCGCCGTCGCTCCAGATGAAGAATGCACTGAGGCGCGTGCAGCCGCCGGCCCAGAGAACGCGCGACCCATCGTAAGGGAACTGTTCGACGCGAACACTGTCGTGGTCGCACTCGGTGTCGAAGCGGAGCACCTAAACTTCGCGTTGAGAGCGCGAACTATACGTAAACTGAACCTCGAGGCGCAGGTTGCTGAAGGCGACCGACGGCGCAATGGTCCATTGCGTAACTTGGTTGTTGGTGTAGGCAGTTTGCGCGACGTAGCCATAGGCGGCGGTGCAGAGACTGTCGGACGTGGCCGTCGTCGCCAACGAGGCGGTGACACCGACGCTCTCGGCGCCGTGAACGTCGACAGATTTGAGGGTGTACGAGTAGGTCGTTGATGCCGTCAAGCCCGTGTCCGTAAAGTGCGGTGCTGAGACTGTCGCTAACAAGGTGCCACTGCGGTACAAGGCGTACCGATCGGCGCCCTGCACCGGCATCCAAACCAGCCCCAGCCGCGTCGACGAGGCTAATAACAATGTCACACAGTGCAAACGCAGCGTCGCACGCACCGCAGGCGATCGTCGGTGCCGTTGGCGCACCGTTTCCGCTGGGTGTCTTGAGCGACGCGCTGTAGCTGGCAGGACTCTCGTCCAGTTGAAGGTTGACAGCCGTCTACTCGAGAAGGATGAAAAAGGAGAGACCGAACATCGCCGTACCAGCGTCACGGTATACGTCGTCCCGGTGCTCAGCCCCGTTAACGTCGTATTGAGATCCGTGCCGGCGGCGACCGTTTGTCCCAGGCCCGAGTTGACATTTGTGTACATCACTCGGTAGGTGGAGAGCGCGAGCCCCCCGAGGCTTGTCGGAGGATCCCACGCGACGAGCGCACTCGTGCCGGCGGGCGCAACGCTAACAACCACAACGTTGCGCGGCGCCGACGGTTTGGCAGAGAGTATCGTCTTGGTCAACGTAACCGAGCTCGACGGGGAGGCTCCGACAGCGTTGATAGCAACGACGTAGAACGAGTACGCCGTGTTGGGGGCCAGGTTGGGTACGATGCACGACCAGATCAAGCCGTCGCAGACCGTCGTGCTCGGAAGCTGTACCAGTCGAAACGAAGTCACGGGGGAGCCGCCTTCGTCGATCGGTGAGAGCCACGACAGTTGAAGAGAGCCGCCGTAGGCGACAACGAGCGTTGGCGCTGCCGGTGCTACGGGGGCCGTTGGTAGCTGGGTGACGGCCGCGTTGAGAGCGGACGGAGCACTCGTGCCGACCGGTGTCACTGCCGCTACGCCAAACTGGTACACGGTACTCGGATCCAAGCCTGCGACGACGACACTACTTGATGATGACGCCACCGTAAGCCGACGGGACGTAGTAGGCGGCGTCGCTGCTTGACTCGCAAGAACCTGCGCGTACGTGACGTTGATGACGTTTTGGCCGTTGGCAAACACCCGATATGTAAGCGCCGCGGGATCGACGCCGCCAAGATCAAGCGGGGGCCTCAGCTGGAGACTCACGGCGCCACCCGTGGCCGCGACGACTGTTGGCATCGCCGGCAACTCCGGCGGCGACGGCTGTCCCGAGGCCAAGAGCGCGATCGGCGACTGCTCGCCGGACCCAATCATGTTTTTTGCCAGCACTTTGAACCGGTACGTTGTGAGAGCATTGAGCCCGTACGCGATATAGAATGGCTCGACCACTGCAAACCACATAAACGGGCCGCCGGCGCCGTCGTCCCGCGCGATGAGATACGAAAGAATCGGCGAGCCGCCGCTGTCCGCCGGTGGTGCCCACGCCACTTCGATGCGACCGCCCGTCGTCGTAACGTTGTACGGCTGGATGCAGGGACCAGGGACACTGGGCCCCGTCGTTGAAAAGTTCCACGGCGTCGACCACAGCGACGTGTTGACGGCGTTCGTCGCGCGCAGACGCCAGCCGGTCGTCGTCGATGTCGCGAGCCCGGCCATGCGGTACGCTGGGCTTGGTCCTGTGTACACGGACGTCCAGCTGCTCGTCGGTGCGTCTTGCATCTGAAGCGTATACGAGTCGATGGACGCGCCACCCGTGTCGAAGGGCGGGCTCCACACCATCGAGAGTCCCGCGCCTGTGGCCAAGACGACGCCGAGATTCTCGGGAGGTCCAGGCGTCGACATGACCGTTGTCGTGAAGGAGGTGGCTTTGCTAAACACAGGGGCATAGCTGCTGCAGCCAGACACTGCGTTGACGGCGACAACGGCCACAGCGTACAGCGACAAGGGACTGAGGTTTTGGACGCGGATCGGTGCAGACGCCTGCAGCGCTGTTGGCGACGACCGAACGAGTGCCCCGACGGCTGATGCATTCAACTAAGATCTACCGTCAGCGAAAAGTCGACAATAGTACCCACCGTGGTGTTGGATCCGTTGGCGAGGTTCAACAAGAGAACTTCGAAACCAGTGACAGGAATACCACCTAAGAGATGCTGTGAGGAACAAGAAAAGCATCGACGATAAATGCAAGACCAGTGTCGGCAGGGGACGAGGCAGTGGCGTACATCGCGCCGCCCGTGACGACGGTCAGCATCGGTGCGGGTGGCACGGCCGGGTTGGTCGGATATATCGTCGTCGCGGTGATGACGTTGCTCATTGCACCGACCCGGTAGCCGGGTACTCGAAGCTGCGTTGCGTAAGCGTTGGCTTGCGTCACGGTGAAGAGCGAGCTTGTGACGGCGCCACCGACGGTAAACAACGACGTCTACATGGCAGGTGAGTGCTTCGCGTTATCAACATGTATGATATTCGAACCCCGAGGAGGATCGCGTTGCCCGTCGCGAGCACTTGGCGGCAGTCCATCGACGTCGAGACCGATGTAGCCGTGGCACTCACGTTGAACACCCCCGGTAGCAGCACGGGCCCCGCAGGGTTTTCGGCGAGTACGAGGAACGAGTAGTTGGTCGACGCCAGCAGCGGGGCCACGGCAAAGCGGGTTTGGGTGACGAGGCCCGCACTGTTGGCCTGCGCAAAACTCGACGCGGACGCTGCCTTGAAAAACACGTGGTAGCCGACAATTGGTGCGCCGCCTGCCCACACAATCACAAGGTCAGGAACACCATATACATGCGTATCACTCGCACCCGTGTCCAGCGGCGGTGCCCACGTCACGGTGATGCTGCCGCCGGTTGTTGCCGTCGGCGTCGACGAGAGAATCGGCGGCCCAGGCAACGTAGCACTGGTCGTGCTCAACGACGCCACGGCGCTGTAGGGCCCCCAGCCTTGCGTCAGCGCAATCGGGACGGCATTGAAGCACTAGAACCACTAAATTAGGCTCGAGACGACCGATATTGTCGTACCTGAATCTGAACAGGGTACGCTCGGCGAGCGACCAAGCCCGTGATGACAAACACCCGCGCGGCGTTGCCCGTCTCGACAACCTATCGATGACAATAATGTACACATTGTAGGGGCGCGTTGGACGCTACCTGCACCGTGTTGGAGGCATCGGTCCACTGCACGCGGTAGTTGAGAATCGGGACGCCGCCCGTGTCAAGCGGCAGGTCCCACTGTAGCGTGAGAGCACCGCCGGTCGCCGACGCCACCGCTACGTTCGTCGGTGCCGTGGCCAGCGACGCCGCGCCGGTCGTAAAGGTGACGTTGGGGCTTCGTAGACCGTAGCCAATGAACGCCGACTGCGCGGCAGCGAGGCTGAGCGTGTAGGTCGTATTGGCCAGGAGACCGCCGATCCAGATACTGGGATTGTTGAGGTACGGCACGATCATGGTCGTTGAAACGCGCGTGAGTACGTTGGTCGTCGTCACTGAGAAGCTCGAGATGGTGGCCACCGCGCTGCCTCGGTTGATGGGTAGCTTGACCTGCAGCAGCACAGCGCCACCCGTCACCATTATAACCGACGGCGCTGGCGGGGCACCGGGCGCCGAGCTCGCATTTCCATTGTTAATCGTGATAAACACCTGCTGGATGTCACCAAGCACAGCGCCACCAGCGTACATGCTGAGAGCCACCGTGAAGCCGAGGCTAGGATAGCTGTAGATTCTGGTGTTGCGAATCGTAATGTTGAGGAGCGTCGGTGTGAGCTGGCGGTCGCCAAAGTCGAGCGGTGTCGTCGGGAGGCGGTAGTTGGTGCCCGGTGCAGCGACCTGCGCGTTCGAATCATTATTTGCTGTTTTCGCCAGCACTTGGATTGGTGTGCTGGCGCCGCTGTAGCGCAACACCGGGATCGAAAGCATGCCCACCGTGTCGGCGACGTCGTAGTTGGCGGCAGCAAAACGCACCTTCCCGGCGTTTCCTGCGTCCAGTAGCGTCACGGTCATCGTTGCGTTGTTGGCACCGATCGAGGCGCCGCCCGTGGCGCTGACCAGTTGCAACACAAACGCCGACGGGATCGCGCGATAAATGCCGTCGTTGCGGATGCCGACGGGAACAACCACCGACGCCGTACCATCGGGAAAGGCCACGAGGAGCGTCGACTGCGTAGGCGCGCTCGCGTTCAGCACAAACTGAGTCCCCAGGTGCGTCGTGTTCGGTGCTTGCACCGCGACGGTGACGTCACCGATGGTGCCGACAGCACGCTGGAGGACGACGGTAAGCACCGTTGCGTTCTTGATCACCGACGCCGCCGATGTGTTGAAGGAGAAGACACCGGGCGAGCCCGAGGCCGTGGACACCGTCACAGGGGGCGACCACGGTCCCGAGGCCGCTTGATTGGTCGACCATGCGCGGACTTGCACCGTGTACGCGGTTTCGTACTGCAGACCTAAGAGCGTGAGCGCAAGGGTGTTTAGCGTGCTCGCAGAGACGGTTGGCACGCCGGACGGACCCGCCGCCCGCAGCTCGTAAACAAGGAGTGTCGAGCCCCCCGTGTCCAACGGAGCTTGCCACGCGCAAGTAATGGTGCGCGACGTCACGGCGGTGACGCGCGGCGCCAACGCCAAGGGCCCAGGCGCGTTCGCCACGAGCGTCGTCGCCGAGGCGCTCGGACTTTGACCACCGAGTCCGAGGCTGTTGAAGCACGCGTACGTGAACGAGTAGGCTGTCGATGCGTTGAGACCGTACGCCGTTGCGTTGGCCGAACCGTTGAGCGCGCTCACTTGGGCCGCAGCGCGATTGCCTTGGTACAAGACAAACGACAACTGCGCGCCGCCGCCCGTGTTGAGCGGGACGGTCATGAGAAAGGTGGCGTTGCCGCCAAACACCGACATGAGAACTGGCGGTGTCGATATGTCTCCGGGGACGCTGAGCTGCGTCGTTGGCGTCGGCACGGTAGCATTGACGCCGGCGCCCACTCGGTTCACGGCCTGCACCGACAGCGTGTAGTTGGTTCGCGACAAGAGAAAATTGGCTTGGAAGGTCGGTGTCGCAGTCACCACGGCCTTGATGGTGCTGTTGCTGAGCATCAGCGTCGCGAGGTAGCTCAGCACGGGCACGCCCCCCGTGTCGGCCCCGGGCGACCAATTGACCGAGACCTCACCGCCCAAGAGTGCAATGTTGAACGATGTGCAAGCGGACGGCACAGTCGGCGTTGACGTTGTTGCCGTCAGAGCGCTGCTTTGGTCGCCATATTGAAGGCCGTTGAAGCCAACGACAATGTACGAGTACGCCGTCGACGCGGTGAGGCCACCGGCATCGATGTACATTAGTGTAGTCGTAGCTTGGCCGATGCGCGCGCCATTGCGATATACGTAATATACGTTCACGGGTTGCCCCCCCGTGTCGAGCACTGGATCCCACGCAAGTGTCACAGCGCCACCCGTGGTGTTGACGACGCGAAGGCTCCTGGGGGCGGTCGGTGCCGTCGTCGATGTTGTCGTGACGACGGCGATCGGGCTCGGTGCACTGAGACCCACGGCATTCTGGGCCTCGAGTAGAAACTGATATGAGGTGCTTTGAGCGAGTCCGTAGACGACATAACTCTGGTCGCTGGTGTTGGCCAGTAAGATCAACCCCGACGAAGTCACTTGGTACAAAAGATACGTCTGGATCGGAATACCCCCCGTGTCCATTGGCGGCGCCCACACCAAATGCAAGGCGCCGCCCGTTGCCTCTTGGAGTAGCGGCGCCGACTGGTTCAGTGGCAGCGTCGCAAGCGACGTCGTTGCGGTCACCGGTGGACTCGCCTCGAGCTTGTCAATGCTGCCGTAGCAGTACGACGCACTGTTGTACGCAATGACCTTGAGCGTAAATCTTGTGTTTTGCGTCAGCCCGCAGAGGGTCGTGCTAAGCGCTGGGGATGGAACGACGGCGCCGACGCTAAAGTTCGTCGCCTTCTCAGCGCTGATGAGCACATGGTACTCGACCAAGGGAAGACCGCCAGATGAAATCGGCTTCGCCCACTGGACAGAGAGACACCCGCCTGACTGCAGCTGCGTCGGGTCCAAGGCAAATCTTTGCGGCGTGGTTGGGATCGACGGGACGCTCGTTCGCACGTACGTTGGAGGGCTGAGATCACTGGTTCCCTGGGCACAACGATACGATGAGACGGAAGTGAAAATTCGAGCGACATACATTGGCGTTGGTGACAGTGTACAGCAGCTGGTACCACGTAAGGGCCGTCAGTCCGCTCACTACGATTGTATTCTCGGCGGCGTCAAACTGCGTGAGCACCGTCGTTATCTCGGTCGTAACCATAGTGCTGTTTGTCACGTTGATGTAAAGTGAGTAGGTTTGAATCGGGACACCGCCCGTGTCGCCCGGTAGCGGAAAAACCACTTGAAAGACGTCCGGGCCGACAGCCGGCGTCGTCGCAGGCAGTAGCCCAGTGGGCCGAGAGACGTTGCCCGTGGAGACGTCGATCGAGGCAGGCACACCGGCGCCAGCAGCGTTCAGTAGTCGGACCGCAACCGAGTAGTTGGAGTTGGCGGTCCAGTTGAGCCCGACAAGGCGCGCGCAGGACGATGCGCTCTTTGCATTATCAACAAGTATCAGGCCCGAGGCATCAAGGATGCGGTTGCCCGTGCTCGGAGCACCGCCCGTGTCGAAGGGCGGTGCCCAACACACGGTCACCGTACCACCGGTTTGAGTCGTCGTCGTGATGTTTCGTGGTGGTCCGGGCAACGACACGGGCCCCGTCGTGTAGCTGGTCGAAAAAACAGTCGACGCCCCCATGGATGGAAACCCCGCCGTGTTCCACATCGCACTCGAGACAGCGTACGAAGTTAGCGCACTCAGACCGCCGATGACAAAGGTCGGTGTCGTTTGGTTCTGCACGCTGAGAACCGTCATGCTCGGTAACTGGTACGTCGTCAAAGCGTAGAAGGCAATGGTTTGGCTTGCACCGCCCATGTGCAACGGCGGCTGCACAGCGACCGTGAGGAGACCGCCGGTTGTGTTCACGAACACTGGCGGCAACCCCGCGTCGTTCGCACCCGAAACGTCACCTTCGTCCAGCAGCCGCAGCGAGGCCACAGAAAGCGACCCCAGCCGTCCCAAGCTGCCAGCACCGATCTGCAGTTGAATGGTCGTCACTCGGTACGGCATGTCGTAAAGATCATTGGGAATTCCTCGCACCACGAGCACAGCGGACGACTGGCCATCCGCAAAGACGACAGTCGGTGACCCAAACGCTACCATCGGGGCGCCGACAACCGAGGCGGCGACGGTGACGGCGCGGCTAAAGCCACCGGTGCGCACGAGCGAAAGCTCAAAGCTGGTGGCGTTTTCGTTCAGCGTATACACAGACGACCCGAACGCGACTTTGCCGTCGTCGCCAGCGTCGAGGAGGTATACGGTACACGCTGCATTCGCGCCGACGCTGCCCGTCGCCGAAGTCATGTCTGTGAGCGTCACGGCAAAGCTGGCGAGGTTGTTGTACACCGTGTCGTGGAAAATTGGAACCGAGAACGACTGGAACGTGATGCCGTCGGGAAACTCCACCGACGTCGTGCTCGGCAGCGCAAAGTCGACATCGAGCAGCGCACTGATCGCCGTCACAGTTACGTTGCAGCCAATGTCACCAGCTGCCCCGTTTGTCCGGAGCACTGTTATCGAGACTGTTCCTTGGTCTTCCCGCACCGATATTGTCGCTGACGCCATCTGAAGCTCACCCGGGTTGGCTTCGTCCGTCGTAAAGCTCACGGGCGCCGACCAGGCGCCAAAAGACACGACATTTTCGGCGGCAACTTGGACCACATACGTGGTGGCTGCTACGAGACCATCAATCAGAATTGCCGACACTGACGTAGAGAGGGTTTGGAGCACTCCAGCGTCCGACGCGACGGTAACGTTGTACCCGAGAATCCCCCCCGCGTCGCCCCCCGTGTCCATCGAGACCGCCCACGACAGAGAGAGCGTTCGATACGACTTGGACGACGCTGTTAGACCCGTCACAAGCCCCGGCGCCGATACGGTCGTTGTCATGACGTTGAGCACGGGGCTGTGTACGCTTTCGCCCGCAGCATTCACTGCGGTCGTCCAAAACTGGTACAAACTCTCGGCAGCAAGCCCGGGAATGGTGACGGCAAACGCTTGCGTCGCATTCTTGTAGACGTGAGTGACCAGCGCCCCCGTCGAGTCGAGCTGATATAAGCGCATGTCAACGCTGCCGCCGCCAAGGTCGAGTGGGAGGCGAAGCCAGAAGTCCACGCTGCCTCCCCGCACAGCATGCTGCTGTGGCTCCAACGGCACGGACGGCACGGACAGCGGAAGAGTCGTCGTCCGAACCGTTGATGGCGTGCTCGACCCGGTGCTCGTGCTCACGCTCGCCACGATATCGTAACTCGTCGAGGCACTGAGACCGTAAAATGACGAATTTGCCTGCGTCGTTGTCACGTTCGCAACCACGCCCGACGCCGTTGTGACGACGAGGATCGAAAGTGCACGCAGCGGCTGACCACCAAGGTTGTCCGGCGGACGTAATTGTACCAGGAGCATACCGCCCGTGACTACCAGTACCGAAACGACGGGAGGCTGCGGCAAGTCTGGCGTCGCCAGCGTTGACGCAGACACCGAAGCCGCCCCGCCTTCAAAGTGCGCGCTCCTTGCCGACACCGTGTACAAGTAGGTCGTGCCGTTGGAGAGGCCGTTGGCGTCCGTGAAGAACGTCATGTTGAGTTGCCCAGAGATGAGAAGAGCGTTGCGGTAGACGTTGTAGCCCACAAGCTCGTCGCCGCCAGTGTCAACGGGGGGCTGCCACGCCAACGCGACGAGCCCGCCTCCAATCGATGCGACTTGCAGACTCTGAGGCGACGTCGGTGGTGTCGGTGCGCTCGTCGTTGCTTGCAGAGGATCGCTCCAGCTGCTTGCGCCGACGATGTTGACAGCGGCGACCTGAAAGATGTATATTGTTGACGACGAGAGCCCATACACCTGGTAGCTTTGAAGCGTCGCTGGCAACGCTGCCAAGACGACCGTTGTTGAGCCAACGCGGCGAACCAGAGTGTAGTTGGTGACTTCCGAGCCTCCATTGTCATACGGTTGACCCCACGCAATCTTGACGGCGCCGCCGGTAGCACCCACTTGGACAACAAACGTTGGTGGTGTCGGTGCCCCGGGGTCCAGTGTGCGCACAAACAGCTCGGGACTCGGCATGGAGTCGGCATCGCTGCGACAGGCCGACACCGGGTTGAGGGCCACGATGGAAAACGCGTAGAGCGTGTCGTTGGTCAAGCCGGTAATGTTGAGCTGGGACACGGGCGGCACGGCATCAGACAAGGCGACGTCCGCAACGACCGTCGACGCGGTCCACTGGACAACGCCAAACACCGACACGACATTGGCGCGCAGGAGCACTTGGTACCCTGTGAGCAGCGGTGTGCCACCAAAGTCAGTCGGCGGCGTCCAACTGAGCCAAACGGTGCCCCCCGACACGCGAACAAGCACGGGAGTCGCCGGCGCACTCGGAAGGGACATGACCGAAGCCGTCAATACCGTCTGGGAGCGGCTCGGCAGGCTCGCACCCTACACACAGTTTGCGCATGGGCGTTATGTTTCGACCAAACACTGTACCAGCGCGTTTGTCGCCACCGTGTAGACGCTGTACGCAGTGTTGAACGCCAAACCGTAGATGGTACACGAGAGCTGAAGCCCCGAGCACGCGCGCACCGGCGACGCCTTGCCCGACGCCAAGTATAACGAGACGTCGAGAATGGGGCCACCCCCCGTGTTCCGTGGCAACATCAGAGTGAACGACAGCGCGCCGCCCGTGGCGTTGACTTGGACCGGTGTCGGTGGCGACGACGGCAACTCCATCGCTGCCGTTGTGACTGGAACGTACACTGGCGCACCCGTAGGCATGCTGGGCGCTGTGATCGCGCTGACGGCAAACACGTAGCTCGTAACGGCTGCCAGATCGTACGCAACGTAGGTCGTCGTCACGGGCAGTGTCACAGTTGGAAGTCTCGGTGCCGACACGACGTAGCCCGAGAGGGGGTAGCCCCCCGTGTCGTTGGGCGGCGCCCACGTCAGCGTCGCAACACCACCGCCAACGTTGCTCACCGACGCGTTTTGTGGCGAGCTCGGTGGTGTCGGGGGCGTCGTTGAAAACATCTGCGCCGGTGTCGCTGGTCCGACGCCTGCAGCGTTGGCCAGTGCCACCTGCACGACGTAGTTGGACGATGGCGTGAGGTTGTAAACAACAATCCCTGGTCTCAGCGACGTGACTACGATTGGCGACTGGACTACAGTGCCCGCAACACCCGCGACGGATACACGGTAGACACTCGTGGGCGTAACGCCGGCGACAGGCGGCGACCACTGCAGCGTCAGTGTGGTGCCCGTAGCTTGCGTCATCACGACGGTTCCGCACAGCATTGGCACTTTGACGATGCTCGGGTCGTCGAGGACCGACACGTTGACAACCACGGCTGGCATCGGTGGTACGTTGCCCACCGGGAGAAGACTGAGCACAAGCTGGAACTTTCGACCGCTGGGGTTGTACTGTCGACTCTGCGAGATGTTGGTTACCAAAATCACGCCCGTGGTCTGTCGTGGAGCAAAGACCACTGACGTTGGTGGCACCCCGACGTCGACCCCAACAATCGCAGTGCCGTTCAAGGGAGTCACCGTAGCATTGAGGAAACCACTCACACCGCCGACACGAGCCAGAGCAATCGACGCAGTCGACGCATTTTCGTAGAGAACGACGGTAGCCGGCGCCTGGATCGATCCCGAAGACCCATAAAGGTACACAATGGCCGTCGTCGAAGCATTCTCCGCCGATGGCAGGGTGATGTTGATCGTATGCGGGACATCAGAGACCACGAGGCTGTTCCACGTCTCCAGCGTCAAGGCATGCGTCACGTTCCCAGCGTCAAACGTGATTGACGGGGTTGTCGAGGTCGTGGCCGAAAACGTGCACTTCGTCGCCGACCCTGTCGTGGTGCACACGGGATAGAGTCCAGTGGGAGCAGTTGACACCGAGAACGGCACGACGAGCTCCCCTCGAGCTCCGTACAGTCGCTCGAGCGTCAGCGTTGTGCTGTTTCTGCCGTCCATCAAGTAAGCCGCCGGCATCACAAACGACGCCACACCTAGAGTGATCTTTAGTTTCGAAGTCGCCTCGGAGTATGGGGCGCCAACCTGGTTGGTCAAGCAGAGTTGCAAATTGAGCTGTCGCCACGGGGCTGGCTCCTTGAGGCGTGAGAACTTGCAGGGATACGTTGTAGGTCGTCGCAGCGTCGAGGGCGGTGAGCGACCACACAGTCGAGTTGGCCGCCGACGCTGGTACCGTCGTATTGCGAACGACGCGGCCGGCGAGCGACACGGTGGCTTGAAACAGCCACGAATCTTCGGTAAAGTTGGCCGGGGGCAAGAGCGCGAGGCTCAACGTGAATGTCGACGCAGCGAGGAGAGAAGCACTCGGGAGCCCCGGCAGTCCCGTCGTCGTGGTTGCCGTTGCCATTATGAGGTTGCTTTTGCCGGCGTAGTTGCTCGTCCAGACGACGACGGTGTACATTCTTGATGGCGTGAGACCCCCAACGGCAAAGCTCGACGCCGTCGACGGGATCTCAAGCATCGGCGACAACGGCATCGGTGCGTCGATTGGATACCAGAGAGCGTAGTGCCACAAGACGTTGGTGCCGCCAGTGTCGCAAGACGGCGCAAACGAAAACGTTAGCCCCGTCGCCTGGGCGCGCACCAATGAAATCGAGGGTGCCATCGGTGGCTGCATCACCGACGTCACGGTCGTCGTCGACGCGGACGGTCCCGCGCTCACCGAGTTGACAGCCGTCACCGTGTACTCGTACGTAGCTCCAGCGAGAATGCCACCACAGTCGGTATAAGTCGTCGCGCCCGACACGGAGCCGACGACGGCACCGTTGCGTGCAACCGTGTACTGAAGCGTCGACGAGCCATCGCCCGAGTCCTACGATGACAAGTTAAAACTGCCGGCGTGGATGAACGTCGACGCACCAAGGGAAAGCTCCAGAACACATTGATGACACCACCCGACACGAAGGCGGTGGAGAGGTTGAGCACGGCGCTCGGTGGCGTCACCGCGCTAGCACAGAGTTGAAATGAAATGGAGAGCGCAAGGGAGAGTACCTCGTGAGCACGACAATGGGCGCCGAGGCCGCACCGGTACCAAGTGCATTTGAGGCCACCACAGTGACTGTAAAGTACGTCGACGGCTGAAGCCCGTATAACGTGCAGAAAAGCGTGCTGCTGCTGCACGCGCCAACGACGTTGTCGTCCGCAAGTACGGTCGCCGAGTACATGAGCGCGTCACTCTGCCCCCCCGTGTCCTCGGGTGGACGCCACGCGAGCTGGAGGGCGGTGCTTGAGACGGACGCAATCGCAATGCTCGTCGGAGGACCGGGTACTGTCGCATTCGCCGTCGTCAACAGCGCAAATGCTGCTGGCGACACCAGCCCAAAGATGTTGCGGACCCGGATTGTCACTTGATATATGGTGTTGGCCAGAAGACCCGAGATCGTCGCGACGGGACTTGGTGGAAGCGGTAGCCACGTCGGCGATACTGACGCGCTGCTTGCATTCACTTGCATTTGGTACTCTACAGTGCATCATTCGCGTGACCTTTGTGTGGTCGGCATCACGATCGCGATACCAGTGAGCACGCCGCCACCGCTGTCACTCGCATACACCCACGCGACCACCGCCGTACTTGCCGTGACGTTCAGAGCCGTGGTTTGCACCAGAGCCGCCGGCAGCCCCTACGCAAATATCAAGAGACGCTCGATATGGCATAGCATCGTGTACTCCTTGCGCAGTCGTGGCTTGCAGCACATTGCTGCGCTCGGTGGTATTGCCGAGGCTCGTGAGCAGTTGTAGGGCAATCGCGTAAGTTGTCGACGCGTTGAGACCGGCGATCGTCGCCACAACGGCACCCGTCGTCGGGAAGAGCACCGTCGTAGCGCTGCCGACGATCGGGGTCGCCGTAACGTACACGCCGAGAGGTGTCGCGCCTTCCAAATCGTTGGGCAAGAGTACTTGCAGCGTGAGGCGAGATGCCTCCGCCGCCACGAGATACGCGCCGAGGGACCGACTGCTGGGCACTTGGGCGGGCGGGATGGTGACGCGAAGCGCGTCGCTCCTGCGTGCAGAGTTGTCACTCGGACAGAGCGCGAGCTCGTTCATCGCGATGACTTGAATATCGTATGTCGTCTCTGGCACCCACGCTTGCCCCGGTGCCGACTCGTACAAGTAGGCATCGGTGATCGACGTGAACGCGGCCTCCATCATGGAGCCGTTGACGCCGACGTAGATGTGGTAGCCAAAGATATCCGAGCCACCTGCGCAGCCCAAGAGGAGTATCGTAACCCGATTCATTATAACAGTAGAGAGCGTACCCGTGTCGAGTGGCGGTGTCAAGCGCAGTTGAATAAGACCCGCTGCCAATAAGAATATATGAGATAGCAGACTACATTTGAAACACGCACCGGTGGCCGCCACGAGCACCGGCATCGGGCAGATGCTCGGGTACGTGACGTCGTTCGTTGTCACGACGAGGGGGTAGCTTGTCGGGCTTGTCCAGTTGCCGGCGTTTGTCAAGGTCACCGAGATAAAGTACTCGGTGTTGGCAAACAGACTGTACACGGTCGCAGATTGCGGCCCCGATTGCTTGGTCACAGGTGCGAACGGCTCGAGGTCGACGGCGTCGGCGGTGACTTGCACCGCATACTCGATCGGACGCCCGCCCGTGTCTTTGGGGTAGAGAATGCTAATGTTGACGTACCCGCTGTCGACATGCAGCGCGACGGGTGCTGGCGGCGTCGCCGGCGCCGTCGCCGCCGTCGTCGTGGCCAAGAGGACGTTGGCCAAGTTGGTGTTGACCACGTCAACCACAACGACGATGTACGTCGCGTCGCAGACAAGGCCTTCGAGCGTATAGTCGCTCGTGATGCCGAACGCGTGCCCTGTCAGCGACCCGTTGACGTACACGAGGTACATCGAGTCGATCGTCGCCGGCGTAAACCTACCGGCGTTCAGCACCAAGAAGCTGAATGCAAGCAGTACCAATGGAAGGTCATGTGGCCGCCGCCGACGTCGAGGAGTGCCATTGGCGTCGCGTTCGCGTACTGGGACGGGAGCGCGTACGCCCCCGGCTTCGTGATCACATCACTTGCGTAATACGCGGAGCCGCTGCCAGCATCGTACGAGTAGGAGCCACTGCTGCCGGTGTAGTACGAAGAAGAGGACGACGACGAAGCGTAGGCGACTGCAGTGAGGCACCACACAAGCACGGCGGCCGCGACGAGCGCGAGTCGGGCCATTCGCGCTGGAAAGGTTCTGAGCGTCAGGATCCTTCGATATTATAAGGACTAGGCGACCAATCAGAGGCGTCGCCAACGGTCGACAGATTAGCGCCGACACTAGTTGCAATCTCCAGCGCGTCGTTCTGGCCGCTGCGGCAGTCAATAGCGCGTCGCTCTCGTGGCCAAATACGGTAGCACTGCTCGAGATGACGTGGCGCCACCGTGTCGGTGGGAGACGGCAAAGTCGGATTTTCAGCCAATCATAGCTCTTCTTTTCATGGATTGGCCAAAAAGATCCCGTCTCCAACCTTGGCTTGCATCGAGGCGGGAATGTATATACTTTTTGCATATTTCTAACTACTACGCGAGCCGACGATCGTATTGCTACTGCCGGCTGCCTTGGTCTCTTCCTTGACGATCGCGACAACGTCCGAGCCGTGGCTTTGCAGCGTCCGCTTGGCCTCGGCGCGGCTCGCGTGGCTGTCGGACGAGAAAGCAAAGCCGTTGTGGACGCCAGACCGCAGCATTTGACTCAAGCTCACGCGCTTCTTCTCGCCAACAGGGACCACCGTCGCCGCGTGCTTGGCCTGCGCGATCGCCGATTTCAACAAGAGCGCCGACGGCTCGCGCGGCGCGACACCCGTCCACGCCAAGAGCGACTCGTCCAGGTGCAGTTGGGCGACTTCCTTTGCGAGCTGGTTGTACTCGGGGCGCCACTCGGCCTTGGCGGCGTTCGTCACGTACGTCGGAAGGAGCAGCGAGACGGGTACGAGCAGCAGCACGAGCCAAAAGGCCGGTGTGCTCACGGTGACGCCCATCATGCCGCTGTAGTACCAGCCCGCGAGCTCGTCCCAGCTCGACGCGACAAACGCGACCGCGACCCAGAGCCCAACCGACCCAATGTAGACAATGTAGTGCACTGGGTGCCACGCGTGCTGGAAGAGCGCGAGCTTGGCGTTCGCGAGCACGACGACGATCGTAAACACAATGTTGCCGAGGTACCACATGGGCGGCGAGTCGGCAAAGACGCCGGCGTCCTGGAGGCCGTGCACCAGGAGCAGCGTGACACCGACCGACTCGGCGAGCGCCGACGCGATCCATAGCGAAAACACCATCGGGTTCAAACAGCTGTTCTCGGGTCCGAGCATGTAGAGCTTGGGGAACCGCAGCGCCATGTCGTCGTGCACGTCCATGTCGAAGATCGCGAGGAGGATGATCGGGCAGGCCGTGAAGACCACGTTGTAGATCTGGAAGCCAGTCTCGAGGTAGAATTTCTCACCCGAGAAGCCCGACATCCACGTGTACCAGAACTGCGCGGCCGTGAGCAGAATGTTCTTGTAAAACATGTAGACTACGAGCTGCGCCATGCGGAGGTAGCTCCACCGGCCGTGCACCAAGAGGAGTCGCTTGAGGAACCGAAAGCGCGCGATCGCGTAATCGCTCGCGTTGACGGCCTGGAGCCCTTCTTGCCCGGAAATGCCGATGCCGATGTGCGCAGCTTGGATCATTGGCACGTCGTTGGCGCCGTCGCCGATCGCGAGCGTCTTGACGCCGGGCACGTGGCACCGGATGAGGTCGACCATCTCGGCCTTCTGCGCCGGCGACACGCGGCACGCGATCACGGCCTTGCAGCCGCGCGCGAGCTGGAGGAGCGGGAGGCGGCAGCTGCCATGGAGCGCGACGAGGAGGCTCTCGCCGTCGATGACGAGCGCCGCGTCCTCGCCCTTGACGCGGTGCTCGAGCTGCCGGCGAAGTTCGCTCTCGGTCTCGGTCGCTGTCGGGCACCGCTCGGCATTGATTATGATGCGCGTCATGCCATTATGGAGGAGGTTGCACGCAAAGCCAATGTTGATGGCCGTCTCTTCCTTGTCGCCGGTGAGCACCCAGATCTTGATGCCGGCGTCGGCCAGCGTCGCAATCGTGTCGGGCACGCCGGGCTGCAATTTGTCTTCGATCGCGGTCGCGCCAAGGAGCTCCAAGTTCGTCTCGAGCTCCTCCATGCACGCATCAATCGCGTTCGGGGCTTCGCGCTTGCGCTTCTCGATCTCAGCCAAGTCGTTGAGGGCGACGTGGTAGCGCCGACGCCACGCCGCATAGTCACCTTCGTCTAGTTCGCGCATGGCGATCGTGAGCGTGCGCAGCCCTTCTTCCGCAAACACGTTGATGTGCTGACTCGTCGTCGCTAGGAGCGCGGCGCCGGACGCGTCCTTCTTGAGCCGCTCGAAAATGACCACGTCGGCGCCTTTTGTGAAGAGGAGCAGTTGCCCCGAGGGGTCCCGCACGACCGTCGACATGCGTTTGCGCGCCGAGTTGAACTCGAGCACGTCGAGGAGCTCGTACTGCAGCGTCTCAGCCTTGATGCGCAAGAAGGCCCGGCCCGGAATCCGGTTCATAAACTCGTAGCCGAAAAAGCCGGCGCCGGCCACGAGCGCCTGTTCGTCGGGCGATGACGCCGAGAGCGTCACCTCGTCCGAGCCTTCGCGACGCTCGGGGATGACTGTGTGGCACACGGCGAGGTGCAAGAAGAAATGGTGCAGTCGCGCCGCTTGGTCGGGCCCGGCCTCGCCGACCATGTGGTCGTAAATCTCGGGGCCGTCGTAGTTGACGTACGGAACCAACGGGCGCTTGACGCTGCTGGGCGGAGCTTCTGCCGGCACCGGTTGCCCAGCGCGGCGAAGGGCCGCAAGGCCAATCTCAGTCGTGCCTCGGCCGTACGCCGTGCCGCCGACCGAGCACTTGCGAAACTCCATCATGTTGCACGTGAGCGTGCCAGTTTTGTCGGAGAAGATGTAGCTCACTTGCCCGAGCTCCTCGTTGAGCGACATGGTGCGGACGAGCGCCGGCGTGTCCGTCTCGGCGTAGTACATGTGGATGTCCCACTGGATGAAGATGGCCTGGATGTACTTGACCATCGACATGGACACGTAGAGCGAGATCGGCACGAACTGGTACATGAGCAGGAAAAAGTAGAAAAACATTGTCCACCAGTCGGCGACCGCGTCCGGCGCCGCCGGGTCAACGCCGGCGATGTACCACGCACTGTAGTTGGCGTCGTCCCAGAGAACGCTGCCGGTGGCGCCCAGCGCGCAGCAGAGGAGGAGCACAAGCACGAGCACGATGATGTAGCGGTTGATGGCTACGTCCATCGAGCTCATTTTCGAGGGGGTGGCCGAGTTGTTGCGCATGATCTTGGTGTCCTTGCCCGTGTTGAGGACTAGGCCGACGATCCACTCGGTGTTGCGCAGCGTGCACCCGCGCAAGAGCACGCTCTTGTACGGAATCGCCTCCTTCTTCATCTCGCTCTTCTCGTCCTCGTTGGTCTTCAGCGCCAAGACGCCCTGGAACGAGTTGATGGCGGCGTTCGGGTGCTCACAGTGCACGTGTCCGCGCAACCCAAGCAGCGCGGACGGGTCACCGCAGCTCGCCGAAGTGGCCTCCATCGCCTGCCGCACCTTCATGTTGGTCTCGCCGTCGAGCGACTTGGTTTCCACGTAGCAGATGCCGGTCGGGGGCATGCCCGCCTGCTCGGCGACCGCGAGAATGAGCAAGTCGGCGGGCACCTGGTCGTGGTTGCGCAGCTTGACAAAGTCGCCGACGAGCACGTGGCGCCACATTTTCGGACTAAAGGTCCCGGTCGTCGCGTCGAGCACGGCCGTGACACGGGCGTTGGCCACGTTGTCGGCGACGTGGCGCTTGTGGTCTTCGAGAACCGCAAAGACGGCGTCGACGAGCATGATAAAGAGGAGCGTCGGCGCCGTGGACGCCCGCCCGCCCGTGTTGCTGATGGACGGCACGAGCTGCATGAGCGAGACGACGAGAAAGTACGCGTTTGCGAGCTTTCGGAAGGTCTCGAGGAGGAACTTTGGCAGGAACGAGAGCAGCGTGTACTTGGACGAGACGACAAAGTTGTCGCCAAACGCCACATGTGGCGGCGCGTGGAGCACGATCTCCCGGTACTCGGTCGCATGCGTTGCCATTTCGACGGCGCCGAGTCTGGAAATAGGCGCCGAAACCACACGGACGTTTTCACATTTCACATTCAGATTCACAAATTATGACGAGTTGGCGAGTCGGGTCTGGACAATGCGGACGCGGACGTCGTTGGTGGCCGTGGCGTACGACACGAGGCACCACTGCAGCGGCTGCCGGTGCGCCATGAGGTGCGTGAGCCGCGCGTCGAGCGCCTCAGTCTCGGCGGCGGGGCGCCCAAAGAACATCTCCTACCAACTCTGTCGGTGGGCATGCAGATATATGCTGCAAACGATACCCCGTCGGCGCCAAAGAGGATGCCATCGACGCTTGCAGTGGCGTCTTGGAGCCGCAGGAGTCCCATGTAGACAGTTTGGTTGTTCATGCTAGCGCACCTCGTCATTCTCGAGTGAGCGCATCACCCACGTACCGTGTGGTAAACGCCGCCGCGGTCCGCGGGCTCACGTCGACAATCTCGGCCATGACGTGGGCCTTGCACGGTACCTAGAGACCATCAAGTCGACGACTGTAGCGTATTCGTGGGGGTACGGGCGTCGTCAGGAACGTCGCCAAGCTCACGCAGCTGAGCGCAGCGATCGCACGGGGCACCGTTGTCACGATCCGGTCGAGCGGCGGAAGGCGCGGCGGAGTCCTACGTGCACGTTGAGGCGCAGCACGCGTCAAATGGCGCCGAACGCAGGCGTCGGGTAGATCTCGAGCGACGACATGACGCCAAAGTGGAGCACGAGCGAGTCGGTGGCCGTGACCTGAACACCGCGGAAGCGGCACCAGCGCCCGACCGCCGCCGCCGTCCAGCCCATCGTGTCCAGCGTGGCAAAGTGCGCGTGCACATGCACCTCGGCCGTCACGTGCATGCGGTCCGAGACGACCGCGACCGCCTACCTCTCGTCAGCTCTTTCCTCTCTCTTCGTTGAGAATCGCACCGGGTGGCCGGCGCGGAACGGCGACTCGACGAACGCGACGACGTCGACGTACGCGGCCGGGTAGACGTGACGCAAGGCGCGTGGCGGCCCGAAATGGTTGCGCGGACACGTCGTGTGGTCGGTCGGCAGCGTCGACGCGCCCCACTGCCTATACAACCACGCCTTGCCGTCACGGTCGACGCACCACAAGTACAAACAGGAGAGCGATCGCGCGGGCCTTGTCGGACGGAAGGTACGTCACCGACTCGTACGTGTGCGTGAGGACCACCTCAGTGCTCGACCCGTCCGCCAGGCGGAAGACGACGAAGCGCGACGCCCGCGTGCTACGTTGGCGCGTCATCGATGACCGTAGCAACGACGTTGGTCGACGCACCATAGCGCGACGAGGACGCCGTTGTAGCGCGACAGTACGAGCTTGTGGAACCGAATGACGTCGCCGACCGCCTACACGCTGCGTCAACCGAGCGACGCGCCTACGACGTACGAGGATGCGCGGAAGGTGCGCGAGGTCCGGTGCAAAGACGTTGATGTACAGCGCCTGGGCGCGCTCGGGTCGGGACTCGTCGATGATCGCAAGCGTCATCTACACTGGTCGATGCAGCATCGACGGCGACCGACGACGCACCTCAAAGTCCATGCGACCGCGCGACGCCTGCTTGGGTGTCGTGTACGAAACGACGACGCCGTAGACGTCGGCCGTGCGCTCGCCGAGGGCTGCGAGCGGCGTGTACTGGTACTTGTCGCCGACGCGGAGTCGGCGCTTCTTCTACACACCCATTGCACGAAGCGGGCAAACGACGGTCGCGTACCGACGGCGCTACAACCGCGTGAGACGCAGGGAAGGAGGCGCAACGTACGGGGCGGCCGTGTCTCGGCGCGCAACGTGCAGAGACGCTCGTACGCGACTTGGTCCGAGTTGGGCGCGCGGATCGGCTCTTGGTAGCGCAGAAAGATGCTGCGACGCGGCGCGGGTTCGTCGTCGTTTTCGCTGTCGTCGTCGTCGTGGATGAAGAGACCGGCGGCCTCGAGAAGCTCGGGCGCGGCCACGACGACGCAGCTAAAGTCGGTGGCCTGCGACGCCGTCGACGCCATCGAATCGGTCTCGACGTGGCCCTGAAACAAGCCGTCGCCAAAGAACCCGACGCGGTACTGCGCCCATGAGATAGAGATGGCGACGGTGCATCGTACCTTCTTGAGGAAGCCAGCGACCTTGTCGGCCCAGTCGTCGTAGAGGTAGACGAGCGACCGGCGTGGCGGGACCTCGGCCAGCGGCGGGTGCAGCTCTTCGACCTCCATGGTCACGACGCGCGAGGCCACGCTAGCGCACGGACCACCGCCAATGTCAAAGGTCGCGTCGGCCAGCGGCAGCGGTCGGCGCGGCCACACGCAGAGCACGACCGTCTCCTGGAGCCAGGCGTCGGCGCCCATATTGCAATCTCGCGTCCTTGTTCGAAGAATTGGTTTCGGACCTTTTCGGAAATATCCTTGTCTCGAGGCAATAAAGCCTTATTGTACAATGTCTAATTAGGTATTTGGACAGTGCTTGCTATTGCTGTGCCTGGAGCAGCATCGAGAAGCCGTTGCGGAGCTTCTGGAGCGTCATGTCCGAGTCGGCTTGGACGTCGAGCGTCGAGTTGTCTGCCTGGAGGAGCGAGAGGAACGCGCCGGTGGGCCCGACGCCGGTCGTGACGCCGACAACGTCCCGCATTGCGACCGACGACGTCTTGCGCAGCAGGCCGTGCGGCTTGGTCCATGTGAGCAGCGTCAGGTCGTGCGAGAGCGCAAAGATGCGGGGCGACTTCTTTCCGTTGGACTTGAGCTTGAAGAGGCCGACGCCGTCGAGGAGGCTGCGCACAAACTCGAGGTACTCGTGCTCGCGGATCGCGTCGTCGCCCAGCGTCTCGTAGCTCACGTCGGCCGCGCGGAGCTCGGCGCGCCGGTCCTTCTTGCGCGCTACGTTGACGCGCTTGACGTGGACGTCGGCCGCTGCGCTGTGCCGGCGCGGCGACGGCGGCGCTTTGGCCGGCACCGCGGTCGACAAGGACGCGATAAAGTCATAGTCGTCGGTGTCGATGCGTGGCACGTCGTCGACCTCGGTCGTCAAGGCCGTCGACACCGGCGCGTACGGGTCGAGGAGGTGCTGGTGAACGCCGACGGCCGCCAGCGTGGGCACGGTGGTCGCCGGTGCCAATGGCTTGGGCGGGCGCTTGCGCTTGGTCGCCGGCGCCTTGACGTACTGGGTCGTGCTCACGGGCACGAGCAGCAGCAGCAAGACGAAGAGCAGCAAGAGCACCGAGAAGGCGATCGTGATAAAGTGGCAGACGCTCGTGCACTGGAACGTCGTCCCGTACGCCGTCTCGAACCGCTCCATATCCAAAACCCAAGTCCTCAAAAACGGCCACGCTCAACTCAAAACGGCCCAGCTCAGCTCAATACGGCCCCGCTCAGCCCAAAACTCAAAAACCGACCCAATAAAACTCAAAAACGACCCTGTCAAACTCAAAAGTGCCAAAATCCAGTCCATTTTACTCTAAGCGGCGGTACTCGTGACCGCGGCGGTGCTGGCGGATAAAGACGATCCCGACGACCGTCATGCCCGCGATAGCCACGACGGCGCTCACGAGCCAGAGCGCCGTCGACTGCTGCGGCGGCGCCTGCAGCGCGAGGATCGCAGCCGGCGGCTTGTACGCGTGGGGCTCGGGCCAGCTGGCAAAGTTGGTCGACTGCAACCACCACGCAGGGTACCCGGGCGCCTTCATGTCGCCCGACCGGTCGCCGTGGATCACATACCCGTCGCTAAACTTGACAACGAGATGGAACGCCAGGCGCCACCACTTGTCGACCATGGCTTGGGCAAATGCATTCGTCTTGGCTTCAATGAACGCGAGACGCGCTGTCGGGTCGTCCATGGTCATGGCCGTCGCACGCGTCTCGGCCTCGAGCGCGATCGCGTCCGCCTGCAGCGCTTGCAGCACTGTGCTGATCTCAGCGTGGATGAGGTCGTAGCGCAGCATGCTCCAGTTGTTGACAAACTCAAACGCCCACCACGCCGCGCTCGTGTCAAACTCGTTCTTCCGGGACGCGAGGTACGACGACGGAATCGACGTCTGTGCGCACGAGAACGGGGCGTAGACCGAGCCATGGGGCGCGCCGAGCGCGTACCACGTGACGCCGCCCACGTCATCCGGCAAGAAGCCGCGCGCTTGGAGCACAAAGCTGTGCGTCGTGCGGTGCATCGAGATCGCGCGCTCCCAGCCGCCCGTCACGTTCTTGGTCGAGCCGCCAAAGCGCACGGGGCTGCCAAAGGGCCCGGCCGCCACCTCCTTGGTCATGTCGAACGGCGTGCCCTCGTAGTGGTCGCGCATGAGGTCCATGAGGTCCGTCGGCGCAACGAGCTTGTCGGGCTTGATCGAAAACGGGTACGTTGCGACTTCGGGGTGCTGACCCAATGTCGCATCGAGCGCGAGCGACGGTGCGAGCACGTCAAAGACGCGCCAAATGCGGCGGCCGCCGTACAGCGGCTTGCTCGGGCCGGGCTTGGCCCAGCTGTACGCCTTGGCAAAGTCGAAGTCGCCGTCCACCGCCGGGTTGTACCAGCCCATGTCTTGGGCAAACGAGACGACGTTGCTCGACGCGAGGTAGTTGTCGCTGTCGCTGAGGTTGAGCGTCCGAATCACAAACGAGTTGGCGACGACCGCCACGTGCTCGTCCGGTACGCGCTGCGCCGCCCAGACCGCCGACGTGTTCTTCGGGCCCGTGAGCATGTGCAGGATCCAGCTCTCGCCATACTTGTCCGAGATACCGAGCGCTTCCGACGAGCTGCCGTAATTCGCCTTTTGGTTCTTCCCATACTCGCCAAAGAACCCGTGCTCGACCGCGAGATCGCCCATCGTCGTGATCGCACAGCGCGCCGAGTCGCAGCGCTCGAGCGCAATCTTCGAGAGCTCTTCAATCTGAAAGAGGTTGTGACCATAGTGCAGCGACGACGGCCACCCGACCGTCTTGGCCGCGCACGTGCTCTCGGCGATGCTCAGCTGCTGGTCGTTGATCATGCCATAATCGTGGTCAAAGTACCCATACGTGTACGGGACTTGGTCAATGTAGCCGAGCGGCGCAGAGAGCGCCTGGCCCTCCAGCGGTGCATACAGCGGTCCGCGCTCGGCGGTCACGAGGCGCGGGTACCCGTTGCGCTGGAAGTTGTACACGGCGCGTCGGCTGCCCGCCGTGTGGTTCATCGCAGGCACGCGGACCATGCGCAGGTCCGCCGGGTTCAAGCCCGCGTCGTTCGTGTGCGAGACCAGCACCGAGCCGTCGACGGTCGCCTTCTTGCCCACAGAGATGACGGTGCACGCGTCGACGGCGACCGTCGCCGCCAGCAGCACACCACCGAGTACGCGCATGGGCCAAAATTTGCAAGTGCCCGAAGATCGCCAAGCATGTTCGTATCCGGAAGACCGACGCGACCATACAAAGACAGAGACGACCTTGAGGTTGAAGCCGGTGCCGTCCGGATAAGAGGGCCAAGACGGTTTGTATCGAGTTGAAGTTGGCGCCGTTGGCGGGATTCCAAGGCCAGCAAGCCACCCGAGTCGGTAGCTTCTTAGCGGTCTTATAGGTACAAGGACGAGGAAGGTAATAGTCGTGGCGGCATGGGCACGGCGCACGTTGTCAGCGGGCCAAACGACCCAAAGACGACGATTCTAGGTGTAAAGTCGGGCGGTCGAAGCAGCGCGGCCACCGCGTCCAAGCGCGCGTCTACGATGCCAATCTGTGCGAATGTGATGGAAGATGACACGTACAGCACTGGGCAGCGGCGACGCTGTACCGGGACGGGTGTACGTGGCGCTCCTTGCGCGAGCGCCGCACCTGCCGCGGTGTGGCTTGGCGCGTCCTCGTTAGAAACACTCTGCGTGGCGCGTTCTGGCGCTCGCTCTTGGTCGCGGTCAGCGGCAGCAGCAATCTCGGCGAAGCGTCCGTGTTGTCGGGTACATCGACCTCCATGCACGTCGACGGCGCGATGTCATCGGTCGAGCTCGACTCGCATTCGTCTTCGTCGCTCGAGTCGGCGAGAACGATCGAGTTTCGCTCAGCGCGGGCGTATGCGCGGGTGTTGCGCACGACAGCAGGGTCACGTCGCCGCCGCTTGCGCGGCGTCGTGGCGGGTGCTGCTGCCGTTGGCGTCTCCTCGGCTGCTGGTTGCGCCGGCGCTTCCACGGGTGATGGCAGCGCCGGTGGCTCCACGGGTGATGGCTGCGCCGGTGGCTCCACGGGTGATGGCTGCGCCGGTGGCTCCACGGGCGATGGCGCCCGCCGACGCATCATGCGCTGGTACCTACGCATGTTAACCATGAGCAGATGGCCTCATCGCTCAGCGCCGGCGTACAAGAGGTCGAACTCGGCCTGGCGCAAGCGCGCATCCACGTCGTCGTCGGCCATCGCGTCGTGCCGAATTGGCGGCTGAGTTGCGTCCACTAAATATGGCGTATGCCGAATGTTAGTTTCGCGGCAACACCTCGAAGTGGATCTACCGTAGTTTTGTTCACATACAGTGTTTGTATGGGACGGCTCCACTTCGACTTCGATCCGCGGGCAGTTGCGATCTTGCGAGGAAGCCACAGATCTACACCATGCGGAAGCAGCAGTTGCAGCGGCCGACGGACCGCGCAAGAAGCCGTGGGCTCGACGCTGTAGACGACCATGGCGCCGTGGCCAACTCGGACGACGAGCCGGACGCGATTATCCCCGACGACATCAAGGCCTACTTCGCCGGGCGCATGGAGGGCACGCCGTCAACGTACACGATGGTGCAGGTGTGCGAGTACATCTTGGAGCTGCTCGTGCAGCTCTCGCAGCGCGAGGGTACGCTGCTGCCGCTGGCGCTTCGCGCCCGTGCGATCGGGGACAGCTTGAGCCTTCCACGCCGGCGCATCTACGACGTGCTGCACATCTTTGACGCGATCGGACTGGTCACGCGCGTCCCGAACGGAAGAGGATACTGGTACTATGGCGAAGGCAACATTGTGCCCACGCTCGAGCGCCTCCGGGAGCGCGCGATGGCGGCGGTGGCCGACGTGCGCACTGCAAGCGTCGACCAGATTATCCGCATCTTGTCACCGGACGCTCCGACCAAAGACACAGGGACCGCGCTCTTGCGGACAACGACCAAACTCCTCCGGCTCCTCTTTGCGGCCAACCGCCCGGTCGTCCAGTCGGACCTCCGTCTCGTCGACGACAACGGGTCGGTGGGCTCGGCGTTGGCGCCGGCGCAGGATCGGCGCACGTACGATGTGCTCGCCGTGCTTGTGCGGTGCAACGTGGTGCAGATTCGTGCGTCGAACGGCGGTCCGAAGCGCGTTAGCATCAACCCGACGCTCTTCTCGCCCGCGTTCTCGCTCTTTGCGCCGCCGACGAGTGTCTCGACCAAGCGCAAGGGCCTGCGCTCGATGACAGCAACGACCAAGCCACATGCCAAGAAGCACCGCAGCAACAAGAGCACTGGCGTGCCCGGCTGGCGCGACTACCCGAGCTTCCTCACGCTGCCCATGTCGGAGAGCGTCACGAGTGCGACCGACGCGGCCATGGCGCTCGTCGACTGGGACACGCGTGGCGAGTTTTGGGGCGCCGAGACGACGGTCGATGCGCTCTTCCCGGTGCTGGACGACGGCGGAGCGTGCTGCGACCTCGACGCGCTCCTCGCATCCGACGACTGGGACGTCTAATACTAGCACTCGTTCATCCACGTCGTGTTGCAGCGGGCAAAAAAGCGGGCGATGGCGCCACCGATCGTTTCTCATTGGTGGAAAAAGAAGTGCCGGTGGGCACGGATTGGCTAAAATCCTGGGGCCGGCCCGATTATGACCTTGCACAACGTGTTTCAATCTTGGCAGGATGGATCGGCAAGGCGCGGGGAAGGGGCGGAGGCTCCCGAGCATGCATGTGGCGATCAAGCCGCGGACGTCGGCCAAGCTCGCCAAGCGCGACGACGACGCGGACCCGTGCTCGCCGGGCGCGTCCAAGGAGCTCAAGCTGCGCTTCGCGCGCCGGGCGGTCGAGATCGGCACCAAGACCATCTCGAACGTGTGCGAGCTCGTGCTCGAGCTGCTCCGCGAGCTCCAGGAGGCCTGCACCGAGTTCCCCGTCGCGCTCCGCGCCAACTGGATGGAAGAGGTGCTCGGGCTGCCCCGCCGCCGCATCTACGACGTCTTGCACATCCTCCAGGCCATCGGGCTGGTCACGAAGCGCGTTTCGTCCGACGGGCTCAACGGCCACGGGCACATGTTCTACGGCGACTACTTTGTCGTGCCCACCGTGCGCAGCATGCTCGAGCTCCAGGAGAACGCGCCCTTGAACGACGCCTCCGACGACAAGTGGCCCGCGCTCTCGCTCGCGACCGTCAAGTTTATCAAGTTTCTGCTCTTAAATGGCAACGCGATCCGGCGCCACCTCATCCACACGATCGAAGACGAGAAGCCGTCGACGACCGCGATCCCGGCTTCGAAGGGCCGGCGCATGTACGACGTCCTCGCCGTCCTCGTCCAGTGCAACATCGTCTGGACCAACACAGACATGGGCGTCAAGTACATCTACTTGAACCGGGACGTGCTCAACCCAAAAGCCAACTTTAGCGTCTTCCGCGACCCGGACGCGAAGGCGCCGCCGACAGCGAGCCTCGCGCCCAAGAAGCGCGCGCGCAAGGAGCCGGCGACGCCCGCCCGTCGCGCGAAACACCGCCCGACTTGCGACGAGACGCTCACGGGGCTCTTTGGCGACTGCCAGTGCGGCCACGCGCCCGAGCTTGCATCGCCGGACGCCCAGTGGCAGTCGCTCCTGACGCTCGGCGCGTCGATCGTCGACGCGTGGAGCAACACCGACCGCGACGGGCTCTCGCTCGAGTGCTACGAAGGCGTAGCGTCCGTCGACGACTTTGTCTGACGCCACGTTGTTATTTATTCGTCCTATCTTAATCTACTAACTTGCGTGATTTGACTCTACTAACTTGGCAGCTTGCGACTCGAGTCGTGTTGCAGTCGACGTGCAAGGCTGCGAGGGCGTCGAATGGGTTCAAGTGTTGAAGGTGCTTGCGTTTAAGGCGTAAAACTCTAGCAGCGTCCAATACGAGCAATCACGTAAAACAAGAACGTACGCGTGCGTGAATAGGTCCAACACGTAAAAGTTGATATGGAAAGAGGTAGAATGAGTAAAATAGGTAGAATGGGGGTGGGGGTGGCGCACGCGCACACCCCCGCTGGCAAAAATTGCGCTGTGGAGGAACCCGAAGGCACTCCTAGGCCATTACAGCACCGGAGTGCATGAAGGCCTGCTCCGGCCCAAGTCAACCCCCGAGTTGATCAGGGTCGAGCTCCAGCCAGGTAAGTATGATTTTCACTATTGAAGAATTCGAGCATTCCTGCATACAGAATTTGGCTCTGTTTTGTTCCCCACGTAGCTTTTGCAATAATTAGGTCCATCACGCAAATAGTATATGTACACTATTTGAAGCGTTCTGCGTGGCGCGCACGCGTGTCGAGAAATGCCTCCCGCCAAGGCACGGCCCGACGCACGGAAATAGTGTGAGTTGATATTGAGCTGCAACCGTGCCAAACGATGTACACTATTTGGTGTGTTCCCGGGGCGGGGTTGCGTGGAAATAGCCAACGGTAATTCGGACTTCCTTGCATTTCGACATAACCGCAACAAGGTCCATGAGCCACGTTGATGATGGCCGCGAGGTTGACTACCAGAAGCGGCTGGAGGAGCTGCGCCAGACGCGCGAGATGGAGCGAGAGCAGGCCATGGTCGAGAGCGAGGAGGCGGGCGAAGCGTACGTGGCGCCGCAGGACGAGCTCTTGGACGACGGCTTGGCCGTGCCGGCGCGGGTCTGGTCGGCGCTCTTCCCGCACCAGAAAGAGGGCATCCAGTGGCTCTACCAACTACACGTGCAGAACGCCGGCGGGATCCTGGGCGACGACATGGGCCTCGGCAAGACCGTCCAGATCGCCGCGTACCTCGCATGTCTCCGGAAGATGCAACTTGTGCATTCGGTACTTGCCGGCCATCGCCTCGTCGAGCTCACGTGCGCGTAGGTGCTACTGGCGTGCCCAGCCTCGGTGCTCTGGCAGTGGGTCCGCGAACTCCACAAGTGGTGCCCCGAGCTGCGCGTCGTGCTCTTGCATTCGTCGGGCGCTTCAACGACCAGCTACGGCACGACGATCAAGCACACGTTCGAGGCCGGCGGCGTGCTCCTCACGACGTACGAGAACCTCCGCGCGAACGCCGAGCACCTTCTCGGGAAGGAGTGGGACTACGTCATCCTCGACGAAGGCCATCGCATTCGGAACCCGGACGCGGAGATCACGCTCGTCTGCAAGCAGCTCCGTACCGTCCACCGCCTCATCCTCACCGGGTCGCCGATCCAGGTACACCATCTAGCTATACTTCAATCCCTATCTCGAGATAGAACAGGCTCAAGGAGCTCTGGAGTCTCTTTGATTTCGTGTTTCCCGGCAAGCTTGGGACCTTCCCGACCTTTGAAGACGAGTTTGTGCTGCCGATCCGCCATGGCGGCTACGCGAACGCAACCAAGATGCAGATCCTCATGGCGTACAAGTGCGCGCTCGTGCTCCGCGACCTCATTGCGCCCTACATGCTGCGGCGACTCAAGAAGGACGTGCAGATCGCGACGGCGCTGCCGACCAAAATGGAGCAAGTGATCTTTTGCCCGCTCTCGCCGACCCAAGCCAGCATCTACCGCGCGTACCTGGCGTCACCCGAAGTGCGCTCGGTGCTCGCGCGCGATGTCCGGCCGTTCCGGGCGCTTACGATCCTGCGGCAGATCTGCAACCACCCGAGTTTAATGACCGACCACATCCCGGACGCGGTGGAGGCCGACACGGACGATGTGATCGCGCAGTCGGGCAAGCTCACTGTGCTGCAGACGATCTTGGGTGTGTGGTTTAGGCAGCAGCACCGCGTGCTCGTGTTCGCGCAGCACCGGCGGACGCTCGACCTGCTGTCCAAGTTGATGGCGACGCTTGGGTACAAGTACTGCCGGCTCGACGGCACGACGTCGGTCAAGGAGCGGCAGACGCTCATTGACGCGTACAACGACCCGCACTCGGAGCTCTTTTGCTTTCTCTTGACGACCAAGGCCGGCGGGATCGGCGTCAACTTGACGGGCGCGGACCGCGTGATCATTTTCGATCCGGACTGGAACCCGAGCACGGACATGCAGGCGCGCGAGCGGGCGTGGCGCATGGGCCAGACCAAGCAGGTGACCATCTACCGGCTCATTACGTCGGGTACGATCGAAGAGAAGATCTACCACCGCCAGCTCTTCAAGCAGTACCTTATGAACAAGGTGCTGCGCGACCCCAAGCAGAAGCGGTGCTTCAACCACAACGCACTCCGCGACCTCTTTACGCTCAGCGACGGCACCGAGCTCCAAGTCGACGACGCCGGCAATCAGGTGGCAACGACCGGCACGGAAACCGGCGACTTGTACCTGCATGGGCACGTGGCGCCACCCACGGTCGACGAGACTGTGGACGACGCCGCGCTTTTGCAGTCGTCGCTGGGCAGCGTCGCGCGCGTTGAGCGCCGAGCGGTCGAGCCGGACGAGAAGGACGACGAGGCCGTCGAGGTCGAGGCGGACGATGCCGAACTCAAGGCGGACGACGGCGGCAAGGACAACGCCGAGCTGCTCCAAGCGCTCTTTGACGGCGGCAGCATCAAAGGCGTGTTCAGCCAGGACCGCATCGAGAGCGACGGTGTGCACAACCAAGAAGCCGATCTGATCGAGATCGAGTCGGCCAAAGTCGCCAAGTCGGCGCTGAGTACGCTCCGCCAGTCGTGCAGCGCGATCCGGCAGCAGCGCGAAGATCAGTTTGAAGTCACGTGGACGGGCAAGAGCGGGAGCGCGGGCAAGCGGCTCTTTGGCGCCGCCGCGCGCGGCCTCAAGCGCAGTGGCCACGAGCACGCGTCGCGCCAGTCGAGTGCGATGCTGCAGAAAATCAAGAAACGACGCGATGCGATCGACGGCGCCAACAAGGTGACAGCGGTCGCGTCCTCCTCGGACGTCCAGTACCAGAGCATCGACGAGCTCACCAAGCAGCTGCACGCGTTCCTCGAGCGGCACAACGGCGTCAAGACGGACGTGATCATCGCCAAGTTTGCGCCGGCGGTGTCACCCAAGGACAAGGACGTCTTCCGCAACCTGCTCCGGAGCATGGCGACGTGCGAGGGCCGCGTGTGGCGGCTCAAAGACGAGTTTCGCACCGCACGGTAACCCAAGGTGTATATATGTAAACGATAAGAACTGGTTGCACGCTTGCTGCTGCTGATCGCGCTCGGAGCTCGGTGGTCTGCGCTGGCAAGGCGTGGGACCGGGACAGGCCCAGTGGTGGTGGTACTGGACTGAGTCGTGGGTGGCTACTCCGATCTTCTTCTTCTTCCTCGACCCGTCGCGAGCAGTAGCTTGAGGAGGAGCGTCAAGGTTGCTGCAGCAACCTTGATGAAGGTCATCGCGATCTTCCAGCTGCCCTTGCACCGGCTGTTTCGTCGACGGACGCAATACTAGTGCGATGGGCAAGCGTCGCTTCGCTTGTGGTCAGCGCGCGCAGCTGCCGGTCGCACCGGAAACGGCGCCGAGCACCCAAGCGCCGTCGCTCGCCTTGGTGCTGGACAGGCTCTCGCCGGCGTCGGACTGCTGGAAGCTCCGGTGTCCCTCGCCCTGTGAGTAAGCGCTTTGACAAGTGTATGAAATCTCAGTTTACTGCAGCACCTCCTGCAACGTGTGGTTTGAAGGCCTGTGATTGGCGCTATTCTTAGACATATGTGTTCTGATTGGTGGGATCTCCAATGCGGCCCGAGTGCGACTCGAAACGTATACAAACTTCAAGGCATTTGATATGCGTCTGCACCCTTGGTGGTCGTGCGACTAGATCCGCGCGCGATGATTGGGCACGACGAGCAGCGTTGTAACGCTGGCTTGTATTATATTTTGGACGTTGTACTTGATGTTCGTAGGCGGCATTAAATATGCAGAATAAAAAGACCCGAGGTAGAGTCCGCCCCAAGATAGAACCCACTTCATCATCTGGCTCGCCATCGCCAGCCTCGGACTGCCGCGGTGCTGGCGGCGATGACCAACGACGACGTGCGCATGGAGCACATCCAGGAGTGGATCGAGGCGACGGTCGACGTGCGCTTCGATGGCAACATGTGGGCGCTCCTCAAGGACGGCCAGGTGCTCTGCAAGCTGGCCAACTCGCTCAACGCGGCCATCCGCGTCAACAAGCTCAAGACGGCCTTCCACTGCAAGGAGAACATCCAGGCCTTCATCTCGTGGGCGAAAAGCGTCGGCGTGCCCGAAGGCGACCTCTTCCACGTGCACGACTTGCAGTTTGAAGAGAACATTGGCGCGGTCCTGCGCACGCTCGCGGCGCTGTACACCATGTTTGCCGAGGAGATCCGCGCGTCCGTGCGCGTCTCGACCAACCACGGACCGGCGCTCGCGAGCTCGTACGACAGCGACGACGACTCGGGCTTTGGCGACCTCCACGACTCGGAGCCCGACGACGAGCCCGACTTGTACGACCTCTCGATCGTGCGCGAGAACCGGTCGTCGTCCAAGCTCGCGGCCTTTCTCAAGTTTGTGCCCATTCAGTCGACGACGAGCAAGCACAAGGCGCCGCCAACGCCCGAGCACGTCGAGCCGCCGCCGCAAGAGATCCCGATTGTCGTGAAGAAGGCGTCGCCCGCGCCCAAGACGCCGTCGCCACGCAAGATGCCCGCGACGCCGCCGCCCAAGGTCGCGCCACCCCCCGAGCCCGTCGTCGCCAAAGGCAACAAATTCAAGCTGAGCAACTTTCTCAACAAGGCCAAGTCGACCATGAAGCACAAGGAGTCGCCGAAGAAATCGCCAAAAGAGTCGCCGATCGTGACCAAGCCGTCGCCCAAGTTGCAGACGCCCAAGGTGCAGACACCGCAGACGCCCAAGGTGCAGACACCCAAGGTCCCGACACCCAAGGCACCGCCGCCGGTCGTCGCAAGGGCACCGCCGCCGGTCGCGGTGGTCGAGCCGCCAAAGCCGGTCGCCAAGGTGGTGACGCCCATCAAGAGCAAGGCGGTACCGCCGCCGATTCAGACAACCACTGACGACGACGACAGCGACGATCCGATGACGCCGCCGTCGTCGCCCAAGCCCATCGTCGCGAGCTCGACCGTGCCGCCGGTCGGCAACACAAAGCAAAAGCTCAGCGCGTTCCTGGCGCAGACGCCCGTGGGCAAGCCGACGATCATTTCGGCGCCGTCGTCACGGACCGAGCCGGGCAAAACGTCGCCGGGCGTCGCGGCCAAGATGGCCATGATCCGCAACAACGGCGTCGCGCCGCCGACATCGACCGTCGTAGCTTCCACGACTGTCGTAGCGGCCTCGGATGAATCGCTCTCAGCACCGCTGCAGCTGAGCAAGCCGCGGGGGCCAGTCAAGACGCAGCGCCGGTCGTCGACGAGCCCCAAGGCCGTTGAGTCGTCGCCAACGGTGGTGGCGACGCCGACGATCGTGCCACCCGTCACTGCACCCGCGCCGACGAGCAAGCTCGGGAACTTTCTTCAGAAAGCACCGGCGTCCGACCCGCAACGGATGCTGGCCAACATCATGATGAACCGCGTGCCCCAGACAAAGACCGTCGTCTCGGCGGACGAGGATGATGAAGCGCTGCTGACGCCACCAGCATCACCCAAACACGTCCCAGTCGTCGCCAAGTCTGCGCCGGTCGTCGCCAAGTCGGTGCCGCAGCCGTCACCCGTGGCATCCACACCGTTACAAAACAAGTTGGCGAGCTTCATGGCGGCCGTGCCACCCACGGCTGCGGCCGCCGCCCCCAAGTCGACCGGCGGGTCCAAGCTCGCAGCCTTCTTATCGACGACTGGTGTCCCGCGCAAGGTGTCGGTGGTGTCGGCGCCGCCCTCGTCGTCGTTTATCGCACCGTCGTCATCGTTTGTCGCCCCGGTGCTCGTCAAGTCGTCGCCGCCATTGAAGCGCGTCCGTCGCGCGCCGCGGTCGACGCTCAGCAACAACTGGGTCCTGCCCGACCAGCGCTTCTCGTATTCCAAGCGCCCAGCCTCGTCCAAGCCCTTCGACAAGGAAGGCGCGCGCCGGCGGTTCCTCCAGAACCAGCTGCGGCTCAAAGCCGAGGCCAAGCACAATGTCGGGAAGCACCAGAAGACCGCCAACGTCTGCGCGCCCGGCATGCTCTGCTACGTACCCGACGAGACCGACACGTGGCTCCTCGCCGAGGTCGAGTCGGTCGACACGCGCCGGAAGCACGTCAAGGTCAAGCTCGTCGAGGGCGCCGCCGAAGCGCGCGTCGTCGACCTCACCAACATGGACGTTGTCCGGGCCATCGGCGGGCCGCAAGCCACCGAGATCGACTCGCTGCCTCTGGCCATCACGCACAGCAACAGCGACGGCGTCGAAGACATGCGCAACCTCCGCTTCCTCAACGAACCGTCCATCATGTACAACCTCAAGCGCCGCTTCGAGGCCGCGCAGCCCTGTACTTTATTTCTTGCTATTTTCAATGATTTTCGACATTTTTGGCTAGATACGTACAGCAATGACATTGTGATAGCCGTCAACCCGTACCAATGGCTCGGGCACCTGTACGGCGAAGGCCTCCACACGCAGTACCTGCAGCAGCCCCGGCACAACCTGCCACCGCACGTGTACGCAACGTCGACAGCCGCGTACAAGAGCATGACGGCGTCGCGTCGCAACCAGAGCATTCTAGTGAGTGGCGAGTCGGGCGCGGGCAAGACCGAGACGACCAAGATCCTCATGAACCACCTGGCGACAGTCGCCGGTGGCCGCGACGACTCGACGATCGCGCGTGTCATCAACGTCAACCCGCTCCTCGAGTCGTTTGGGAACGCCAAGACGCTCCGGAACGACAACTCGAGCCGGTTTGGCAAGTTTACGCAGCTGCAGTTCCGCGACGGGAAGCTCCGGGGCGCTTGCTGCGAGACGTACCTCCTCGAAAAGTCGCGCGTCGTCTCGTTCGCGCCCGGCGAGCGCAACTACCACATCTTTTACCAGCTCCTGTGCGGCCTTCCGGTGGCGACGACTGCGTCGCTGCAGCTCCATGCGACGTCGAGCTTCCGCTACACGGGCGACGTGGCCGCCATGACGATCGACGGCATCGACGACGCCAAGTGGATGGCGCAGACGCAGTTGTCGCTCGGGCTCATCGACCTCGACGCGAGCCTTCAGCAGTACGTCTTCGCTCTTTGATTTGCGATTGTTGAGACTAAGATCGTAGCACGTTGTTTGAAGTGCTCGCTGGCATCCTGCACCTCGGCAACCTCGACTTTGCTCCGACGGGCGAGAACGCGTCGCGCGTCGCCAACCCCGAGTCGCTCTCGGCCGTCGCGACGCTCTTGGGCCTTGCGCAGGACACGATCGCGACGGCGTGCTGCAACCGCACGGTCGTCGCGCACCGGGACGCGGTCACGGTGCCACTCAACGTCGTCGAAGCAAACGAGAACCGCGATGCGCTCGCCAAAGCCATCTACGCGAGCCTCTTTGACTGGCTCGTCGCGCGCATCAACGGCGCCATGTCGATCCGTGACGCGTCGACGCAGATCGGCGTCCTCGACATCTTTGGGTTTGAGGACTTTGCGCACAACGGCTTCGAGCAGTTCTGCATCAACTACGCCAACGAGAAGCTGCAGCAAAAGTTCGTCCACGACGTCTTCTCGACGGTCCAGGACGAGTACACGCGCGAGGGCCTCGTGTGGGACCACATCTCGTACGCCGACAACCAAGGCATCTTGGACCTCATCGAGGGCAAGCTCGGCATCATCAACCTCATGAACGACCACTTGCGCCAGCCCCGGGGCACGGAAGAGGCGCTCGTCAACAAGTTCCGCGCCAAGGACAATGCGATCATCTCGTTTGCCAAGGTCAAGCGCACGCAGTTTACGATCCGCCACTACGCCGGCGCCGTCACGTACGAGACGGTCGGCTTTATGGAGAAGCACCGCGACGCGCTCATGCAGGACCTGCTCGACCTCGTGCGGTCGAGCACCAAGGCGTTTGTCGTCTCGCTCTTCCCGCTCGAGCAGCCGCCGACAGTCGACGAGCCCGACGCGATCTCGTCGGCGGCGTCGACGCCGTCACCCAAGTCGAAGCTCGAGGCGTGGGTCAAAAAGCCCGAGCCCAAGCCGCTGCTCGAAGGACGCAAGAAGGCGCTGCCGCCCAAGACGCTCGGGTCGCAGTTCAAGGCGTCACTGAGCTCGCTCATGGACACGATCGGGTCGACGCAGGCGCATTACGTGCGCTGCATCAAGCCCAACGCCGTCAAGAGCCCGACCGTGTTTGACAAGCCCATGGTCGTCGCGCAGCTGCGGTCGGCCGGCGTCATCGACGCGATTCGCATTTCGCGCGCCGGGTACCCCGCGCGGCTCACGGCGCACGAGCTCTCGACGCGGTACGCGACCATGCTGCCGCCGTCGATGCTCACGGACGACGCGTGCGACGCGTTCATGCGGGCGACGGGCCATACGTCGCCGGTCGAGTTCCAAATGGGCAAGACGCTCGTGTACTTCAAGGCCGGCGTCCTCGAAGAGCTCGAGCTCATGAAGTCGGACTTCTACTACGAGCAAGCGACGCTCGCGCAAAAGGTCGTGCTCGGCTTCCTCGACCGCATGCGCTTCCGCAAGCGGATGGCAGCAGCCCTCGTGCTCCAAGCCTTTGGCCGCATGGCGCTCGAGCGCGTCGTGTTTACAAAGCTCAAGGCCGCCGCCGTCACGATGCAGCGCGTCCGCCGCTACTACAAGGACCGCGACGCGGTGCTGGCCGCGATGCGCGCCCGGCTCGCGGCTCGGGAAGCGCAGCGGGTTGCCGACGAGGCCAAGCGCGTCGCGGCCGAAGAGGCTGCGCGGCGCCCGCCCGTGTGGGACTCGAACTCGGCGCTTTCGTCGCCACGGTCGTTGCCGTCGCCCATGACGTCGCCCGAAGCCAGCGAGACCAAAGGCAGCTTCCGGTCGGCCGCGTACAGCCGAGCGAGCGACGTGGCGGCCACGGCCAAGGCGCTGCTGGCGCACGGCGACGCACTGTGCGCGAGCTGCAAGGCGCTCGGGAAGAGCCACGCGTCGCTCGAAGACCAGATGGCCAAGCTCATGGCCGAGAACGCGCGCCTGCGACGCTTGCTGGTCGACCACAGCATTAACCCGGACGACGACGATGGCGTCTATGTGTAGCCGCAGTCTTATATAATTTACGCGACACTCCGACTATGATTCACACATAAGAGCTTAGACGACGGCCGTGGTCGCGGGCGGCATGGACCGGTAGGCGTCGTACGGCGTCGGCGGTCGACGCCGGCAGGTGCGCGAGCACCATATACAGGTGCGCCGCAGTCGGAGGCCAAAGCCTTGCTGGGCCATCGGTCGCGGCTCGCCCGTGATCGCGCACAGACCCGGCTACAACGAGGCAGGATGAGAGGATGGGAGTAGAGGAGGCTGTTCGACGTACGAGGCAGCCCGTGACCACCATCGAGAGGGCGACCAGCGTCAGCAAGACAGTGCTGACGATCGCGAGGACGTAGCCCGAGCCGGTGCCGGTAAGCACGTCGGTGAACGAGACGTGCCAGTGCAGCACGGCGCCCATGCCAAAGAGCGCTACATCCGCGTCAGTAGTCGGCGACCGTGGTCAATCGTACCGCTGACAAAGTAGATCAAGCTCGGAAGCGCCGCCACGTGCTTGGAGACGAGCACGTCGCGGAGTAAGAAGGACACGCCGACGCAGAGCGCGATGAGCGAGAAGACCGTCGCGGTGATGAGCAGATAGGCGACTTGCACGCGCGCGTCCGTGTGGCTGCAGATGGCGCGGACGGTTGCGACGTCGCGGTTTGTCGGGAGCGGCGCGACGATCGTCATTTCACTCAGCACAAAGCAGCTCGACCGGTTCGTGAGCACAACGTTGCAGACGTCGCCCCACGTGCCCGTCGCGTTGGCCGTCGTGCCATTGCAGTTGACGGCCACGGCGAGGCTGAAGAGGCCAGCGTTGACCGGCCCAGCGCTGACCCAGTCGGTCTGCGCGAGGCTGTAGATCCAGAGGCCCGAGGCCACGACGCCCACGAAGAGCTGGTTGGCGTTGAGCCGCAGCTCCGTCTCGCCGGCCCAGGGAACCATCGCGCAATGGCCGAATGCAACGGCTCTGCCTGGAAATACTGTATGACTGAAAACACGCCATCTCACCCGACCCATCCCGAGGTTGCGAGGTATTCAGAGAAGCTGCTCCTATATAATTGACGGTACACCCATCACTGTGCTGTTATGCACTTGATGCGATGCGCGCCAGCATGCGCTTCGTTGCTACCGAGCACTCGAAGCCTGCTGCATCCATGTGCTGCACCCAGCGTAAGGAGCGTTCTCCTAGACTGTACACCATTTCCGGAAGCTTGCCAGTGTCACTCCGCAAGCCTGTACCCTTCCACGATTGGTGCATTTCGGCCAATCGCACGCGTTGTATGCTTGATACCTTGATATCTTGTCGATGACAGGCGTCTTATTAGTAGTTAGTTGGAGCCCTTGCTCGTTGTAGATAATGCACAGTTTACGCTTCGTCGTCGTCCTCTTCAGTTGCACCTTCGTCGTCGTCGCCGGTGCCCTCGTCGTCGTCGCCGGTGCCCTCGTCGTCGTCTTCGGTGCTCTCGTCGTCGTCGTCGTCGTCACCGCCAAACTGCTCCTTGGCAGCGTCGACGACTGCGCGCAGGATCTGCTCTTGCGCGTCCTCGTCCGGGTCCTTGCCGTTCTCTTGCTTGAAGCGCGCGCAGGCGGCTTCGAAGAGGCCGTTGATGAGCTCGTCCATGCCTTCCTGGTCGAGGCCGCCGATCGCGGCGACACGCTCCGCCGCTTCCTTCTCGAGCTCGGCCATCTCGTCCTCGTTGGGCTTGCGGCCGTGCTCCTCCTCAAACTCCTCCACGAGGTAGTCGAGCGCCGCCTGGGCAGGGTCGTCCTGGTTGGCCATCTCCTTCGCCACGCGCTCCTCGATCTCCTTGACCTCGTCCTCGTTGGGCTCGCGGCCTACACGACATTGGGTTCAGAGGAAGCGGCAGTGAAGGCAGCGTACCGTCGTTGTTGTCCTTGAACTCTTGGATGAAAAAGTCGACCGCGGCCTTGCGGTAGCCTTCCTCGTCTTCCTCGTCTTCCTCGTCTTCCTCGTCCGACTCTTCCTCGTCGGACGGCGGCTCCCACTCGGGAATCTCGAGCTTCAAGAAGGCTTCGTACTCTTCGAGCGTAAAGTCCTTGTGGTCGCCTTGGTCGTCGCAGCGGAAGAGGAGGATGTCGCCCTTGATCTGGCCGAGGCGGCCGTGGAACGGCGGCTGGAGCTTGTGCGTCGTGAGCGCGACGCCCGAGTCGACTTCTTGGTGCTCCGGGTTGCACATGAGCATGACGCTGAGGTCCTCGTACTGGCCGACAAAGGTGTGGTCGCCGCCAAGCAGCGCCTGCACGGCTTGCTTGCTCGGCGTAAAGTCGACGTCGATCTCCTTCTTCTCGCCCGCCTGCTTGAGCAAGACGCACTTGACGATCGGGCCTTCGGCGCTCATGACGGCCTCAATGTCGAGGCCGGCCATGAGCTTGGCCTTCTTGGGCGACGAGTCCTTGCCGTCGTGGGCGCGCTTCTTGTCGTTGGCCATGGCAGCGGGTTGGGAAATGGAGAGGTTTGGCTGGTGCGAGCCTGGCCCCACACCGGACCTACGCTTTTTTTCATGGGTCCCCCCGGCACCCACTCGTTTTTATCAATAGGTTTGTATGATCAGAGGGGCTGCCCCGGACCCCATGAAAATCGTTGAAGTTGGAATCTTATTGAATCTCATGGCTGCGGATCGGTGGCCATGAAGCGGGTGCGACGGCCTCTGCCGCAGCCGACACGTCCCGAGACAAGCGCGCCACCCGTTGCCAGCACCGCATGCAGCTACGAGAACAGGTAGATGCTACATCGGCGGGACGGCGAGCCCCGAGCATCTCCACCTGCATGATGCAGAGGCCTGGGCCCATGCACGAGGGCCGCCCAGTACGAGACAACGAGTTGGCTCGTCCAAGCGTTGCGCCCACCACAGCATGCTCGAGACGTCGATACTGATGCAGGAGTCGTTAGTGCACATGCTACTACAGGGTCCTACGGCGGCGTGATGGAGAGGAGCTCGACTTCAAAGATCAAGTCGGCCTTGGCGGGAATCCCCGACCGGCCCTTCTCGCCGTACGCGAGCGGGTACGGGATGAAGATGGAGGCCTTCTCGCCGAGGCTGAGCTGCGGAATGCCCATCTCCCAGCCCTTGATGACGCGGTTCTGGCCAATCGTAAAGCTAAACGGGCGGTTCGCTCGGCGCGACGAGTCGAACTGCGTCCCGTCCGTGAACGTTCCGACATCTACAAGGAAGATAGGACACAGAAACGACGTCGGGCTCAACGTACAGTGCACCGAGACCGTGTCGCCGGCCTTGGGGAACGTCTTGCCATCGCCCGGAGACAGCACGTCAATCTTGAGCCCCGACGACGCCGGCGACGGCAGCGACTTGCCGTTGATCGCGATGAGGTAGACTTCAAAGATGAGGTCGGCGAGCGGCGGGATATCGCGGCCTGCGCCCGTCTCGCCGTACCCGAGCGCCGACGGAATGTACAAGTTGGCCGTCTCGTTGAGCGTCATCTTGGCGAGGCCATGGTCCCAGCCCGCAATGACCATGCCCTCGTCGAGGTTGAACACGAACGGCGAGTTGCGGCTGTAGCTCGAGTCGAAGAGCTTGTTGTCGCTCGCGAGGCGACCCGCATCTAGAGAATACTGGTCAGGTCCATGCGCGAGCGCGGCTATGTACAGTGGACGGTGAGGCTGTCGCCCTTCTTCGGGTACGTCACGCCGTCGCCCGCATGCAGAACCTCGACGACAACCGCGTTGGCGTCGACAGCCCGCTGGAGCAAGGCAGCCGGCGACGGCGACGTCGGTCCGGCTGGCGCGAACGAGACAAAGTTGTAGGCCAACGCGAAGAAGCAGAGCACTGGCAGCACGTAGATCCAGCGGCGGCGCCAGTCGTGGTCCAGGCGCGGGTAGGCCACGGACGGCTTGGCCCCGCGGGGGCTCGTCGCGTTCACGGGCTCATACGCGTTCATCATCGCACACCTCGCGGATTTGTCCCAGATCTTCGATTTCTAAAACACCTTGCGTCAGGCGCGGTGGTTGGTTTGTCCCGGGGAATTAACTGGGAACAACCTCTTCTGCACTGGCGTCGCCGTGTCACGCCGCCACCGTACCGGACCCATCGACACTGATAGCAAGATACGCACCACGACTGAGAGCTCTGCCAACAGCCCATTGCTGGGTAGCTGCGCCGCATGTAGTCGAGGTTTTCAAACCCCTGCGTAAGCTCCTGCGTAGGGTTGAGAGCTTTGGGGCGCGTGTATAATGCCCAATCTTTGAAAGGTTGCTCCGAGTTAAAAACCCCAATATGTATGTATCTATCTTTCGATCCTTCGAAGCTATTTCGCAATGCTTCGAGCCTTGGCGCTGATCGTCGGCGTCGTCGCCGGCCAAAGCTGCAGCCCGACCTCGGTCTTCTCGTGCTACGACCCGGCTACGGCCTGTGGTAGCTGCACGCTGGCGGTGGCCGCGGCGCTGCCCACCTACGCGTCGTACCGCAGCGCCTTTACGACGTGGAACGGCAGCTGCGAGCCCGCGGTGGCCTCGTCGCTCTGCCCGCCTGGCGGTCCATGCTGTGTCGCTGTCGGCGGCGCGTTCGCGCCAACGTCGCCGTTCCGAGCGCTCTGCGGCCGCAGCACGCCATCGATCGCGCGCCTGCCCATGGCGGTCACGGCGACCGGGACTGTCGTGACGCTGCCGACGCCGCTCGCCGATAGCAGCAACGTGACGCTTCTCACCGACATGCGCGATACATCGACAGTGTTCGAGTTTGCGCTACCCAGCGGGTCGCTAAGCGTGCGCCCGGCCGACCAGCTGCTCACGTGGCGCAGCGCTGGCGGCGACGACGTCACGGTCAACATTCCGTCCGGGCTGCTCTCGAATGCGACGGATGCCACGACGTGGACCTTCACCAGCACGTTTGCCGGCTTGCAGCTGTACGAATCCAAGCTTTTTGAAAAATGACCAAGTCCATCCTCATCCCTTGTAGGAGCATCAACGGCTTCTCGGCGGCCGTGCTGCCGACGACGCTCACTGGGACGATGACGCTACGACCGCCAGCAAACGGCTCGTGGTGCCTCTACGACGCCTACGCGAGCGCGAGCGCACGTCGGTCGTTGCCGCAGGTCTACTCAGCCCGTGGCTGCGCATGCTTGCCAACGTTTACGAGCTCGGTCGTCGCGTACACGTACTGCAACCAAACGACGCTGTCGTGTGTGGTCGAAGACGCGTCGGCGTGCGCGTTGCCAGTCGCCAACGACGGCGTCGACGCCTGCAACGGTATGCATGTCCTTCCGATGTTGACGTGATGAATGTATTGGCATCGGTAGTCGTGCACGTCACGCTTTGGTGGCTCCCAGCAGGCATCTACGGCAGCGTCCTCAACGTTACCGTCTACGACGATAACGGCGTTTACATGGGCGCGCTTGCGTCGCCTACGATCGTTTCGACGCTGCAGTCGTACGCGCAACTCGACGTCGTCGTGCCGTCGCTCATGCCAGCGTCGGTCGTCGGCCGCATCGATGTACGTGCTTGCTTTCTCGATTGCAGTATGGACGATTCTGTCTAGATCGACGTCGGCGGCGTCCGCGTCTGGAACTTTCTCCAAGCCGACGTCACGCTCAACGACGGTCCGGTGCGCCACTTTGCAGTGCCACCCGTCGCGACCGCTGGCGGCTTTGCAGGCTTCGTGTCCATGCGTCCCCTTCCAACGCGCGGTACCTATGCACTGCCATAACGATCTGGAGCGAGGTCGGCGTGTAGATCTACCCGATGTCGGCTGCAACCTGGCGTCGCCTGGCGCTTGTGGCTTATATAATGCAAACCGCAACGACTCGGCACGCTGGTACGCGTCGGTTGACGCTGCGTCCGAGACGCCGATGCTCTCGGTCGTTCCGTCGTCGTACGCGACATCGACGGGTCGCAACTTGCGAAATGCGGCGCCAACCGACCAAGATGTGCCGTGGTCGGTGGTCGTCGCCAACGGCTTCCTCGACTCCAACGGCCGCGTCCAAGTCGCCGTCACCTTTGGCACCGGCCGCATCGGGTATAGGGCGTCGGCGTGCGAGATCGTTGTGGCAACTGCCACGTCGGTCGTCGATGTCACGGCGTCTGTGAACGGCACCCAGTGGCTCGACTTGCCACCAGGCAAATATGTACTCGAGCTCACGATCTTGTCGTTGTCAACGACGGCCGTGGACGTTGCATTCGTGCACGACGACGACGACGGGGCCTTGGTCGCCCCACTGCAGCTCCAGGCGCCGCCGGCCGTCGCCTATCCGCGCGACACGGTGACGACGGCGACCGCGACGGTACCGATCCCGATCGTCGATGCCGTCGCAAATTTGACAGTCACGCGCATTCGCTTGGCGTGGAACTCGACGCACGCGGTCGATGCGTGCGCACTGCCGCAAACTTCGTACGACACCAACTCCGTGGCGACCGAGTGCTCGTGGTCGTCGCTGCCGACGTCGGGCGTCGCCTTGTCGCCGTTGCCGTCCTTCGCTGGCACCGTGCACCTTGAGGTACGTGTCGAGTATACCGACGGTGCCCAGGCGTACGCGCTGGCCTATGCATGGACGGCGCACATTGGGGCCGCGGACGTCGGGCCGTTGGTCGTCGGGGCGTTTCCAACTGCAATGTCGACGCCCGGCGACGCGACTTCACTGCAATTGAGTGTGCAACGGTGGCGTCCGCGCATGCTCGTGGAGCTCGCGTTGGCGCACGTCAACGGTCAGTGCCCGCTTCGATCGGTATCCATTGGCTTGTTCACGCTGATGCCGCGCGAGACCACGGATCGGACGTGCGTCGTCAAGCTCCCGTCGTCCGTGTTCAAAGCTGCGACGGCGACGGTGCCGGCGACGGTGCTGTGGCACGAGACGGCTGCTGGCTGGGTGGTCGCTCGCGTTGAGACCTCTGGCCCCACGACAGTTTACACCCGACCGGCCGAAGCCTATGTAGCGTCGGCCTCGCCACTTTTGCTTGTGCCGAGTGTTGCCACATGGACGCCGGGTTTTGATCCCGCGGCGATAACGTTGGAGGTGGCCATCGATCCCAGCGTCTGCGAGCTGCATGTGACCATACCAACGTGCCCTTCCCTGTCGCCGACACGACTGGCGTCCGTCATGACGATGACACCGACGAACGAGTGCATGCTTCAGCTCTCTACACCGGCATCTGCGGTTGGTCGTGTGTGGTCGACGACGCTGCCGAGAAGCGCGAGGGTCGAGCTGACCGACATTGGTTGCGGGGGACAGCGCCATCGTCGGGTTCTGTCGCCGCCTTCAGCCGACAGCCAGCGGCGCCTCGTGTCGACAGCAACGTACGCCACAGCGCCAAGCGGGCGCTTGGCGGGGACGACGGCCATTGCATCGGCCGATGGCACCTGCATCCTCGATTTGATGGCGGTAGCAAAGACGTTGAATGGATCGGGTCTGGCGCAGTTTACATGGCCGTACGGCGCGCTGCTCGACCTCCGCGTTCAGGTGGGCAGCGGGACGACGCAGGTCGTCGACACTTGGACGGGGGCCACCAACGTGACCCTTATGAGCTCGGTGCCGACGGCGCTCTTTTTTGTCCCCACCGATGCATCGCCCGCCACGATCGACTGGTCCATTGCACTGGCCAACGGCACGCAGTGGCCACTGGCAGCGGTCGACTGCCGCCCGCTACCGACGGTGCCCGGTCTCGTGCGCCTCAACCGCTCGCGTGTCGCCGTGGGCAGCTCGCTGCTCGTCGCGTCGCTTGTGCCAAGCAACGTCACGGCGTCCATCGACGTCCTTCAGCTCTTCCTCGGCGCGCCGGTGGCAACCATTCGACTTGATGAATCGGTGGTCGCGGTTGGGCCGCTCTCATATCTTTCGTTGTACGACGTACCGCTGGGATCGGTCTTGACCCTGGACACCAGCAACGCTTCTGTTGCTGTCGATGCCGTTGCTGCAGTGTTGGCGTCTGGCGTGTTCTGGACGTCGACCGTTGTCGCGCCATGGGGCAACGGGTCCGAGTGCGCAAGCGACGCCCCATACATTGGGGCGCCTCTCATTGAACCTTCCCTGCCGTGTGCCACCAGAGTGTCTTTGCCTCTGCTGACCCTCCCACCAGTCTCTCTAAACAAGCACGTGACCATGACCGTCACCCTCGCGCCGTGCTTGAGCGGCCTGGTCGCGCAATGGTCAACACCCGTATACGAACCGACGCCGTGCGTTTTTGTTGTGCCCGCAAACCAGTCAACGTCGGTGTCGGTGGTGGTGACGACGGCGACCGCATCGGTGCTCTCCTTCTCTCTCGCAGCGACAGCTGCCAACGCGTCGGATGCCTCCACCTCGGTGCGCAATTGGACTGTCGCGACACCAGCGGCCTGCAGCGACGCCACGGAGGCAATGCCAGACGAGCTACCCGACTGCCCGACACTCCAGCCGTACGTGGTGACGGCGTCGGTCGTCCAAGGCCAACCATTCGACGTGGTCGTGCCCTTGCCAGACACGTCGCACACGTGGCAAGCGTCGCAACTCACCATCTCCATGTCCCCGTGTGGGGTCCTTCAAAACATGTCGGCGTCGATTGCGGCCGATGCGTCGTCGACGTCATGTGTCCTATTTTATAGCAACGTCCGAGCACCCGTCGTTCTCACGTTGACGCCGGTGGCCAACTGGTTTGGACAACTCATGCTCTCGGTGCAGTCGACGCAGTCGGTGCTAAATGGTGCCCTGGCCTCGCCGTTGCAGCTGCACCCGTTGCCAAACATCCGGCAGCTTGTGCTGGAAAGTGCGCTGCAAATTGCGTTGACGACGCCCGGAAGCCTCTACGCTCGCACGGCCCTTGGCGCGTGGCAACCGCTTGCCGCGCCGACGTCTTTGCTGCGCATTTCCTTTGGCAACGGCGTTCTCTGCGGGACTACGTTGATGGCGCATCTCTACTGCAGTGCGTGGAACACGACGTCGATGACGCTCAATGCGTGGATGCTGCTGCGTACTGACGCACGGTTTGTGCTCGTGGCCAACGGCACGGTGGCGGTCATCACGACCGACGCGGCCGTCGTCGGCACGACGGTGACGGGTCTTGGCGCGGCGTCGACTTGGTCTGCCTATACCGCGTTTCAACAGCCGTCGACGGGCATTGCATGGGACGGACACTACGTCTTGAATGTGATGTACAACCAGCTCGTGCTCGCTACAACGCCGACGTCCGACCTCGCGGAGTTTGGGTCGGCCAACTACCTTCCAGCGTTCGTCGGACCCACTTTTGAGTGGTCGTCACTGCAGCTGGTCCACGGCACCGCCTATGTTTTGGACGCTTCGGGGCTCGTCTGGTCCCGACGACTCTCGACGTCGCTCGTCGACTGGACGGTCGTGTCGCCGCGTAGTGCTCGGTGGAGCTTCTTTGCCGTCGCCGGCTCCGGCGAGCTCTGCGGTGGCAGCCACGATACCCTCATCACATGCGGAGCTCTTCGAACGAGCGTGCCGGTGGTGCAGTCGCAGTGCCAGTCGCGGAGTAGCGTCGTGGCCAACTGGGTCTACGGCGCGTCGACGGTCGCGTCGTCGCTGCGCACCGCGGTGCTCTTGAGTCAGGTGTTTCCGAGCGCGTCACCGCTGACGTTTACACTTAGCTATCGTTTCCAAACGTGTACGTCCTCGTGCTGATGTCAGCGACAAGCACACTGACTGTGGTGTCTCCTAGTGTACGCGAGGCTTGACATCACAGCGCACGTCGACGGCAACGAGTCGATGACAACGCTGTTTGCCTCGGATCCGGCCAACATGACGCTCAGCGTGTGGACGCCCGTGACGCTGGATGCGCGGTCCTTGGCCGGCACACCGTTCCGACTCAACATCACAGCGACGAGCTACGCCGCGAACGACGTTGCGATCGCCGGGTTTAGCGCCAACTCGGCCACGCCGTTAACCGGCGCGTTGGTTGTCGATGCGGTGACCGGCGGCGCGGTGACGGTGCTCCACGCGCCGTCCCCGATGGCCAGTGACGACGGGTTCATTTTGCAGTACACTGCGACGGCGACGTCAATGAACGGGACTGGGTCGCCCCGCAGAGTCTACAATGGTGGGCATTGGGCGTCGGGAAGTATCGGAACCATTATCTGTATGTAGGTGACGGCATGAGCGACGTCGGGTGTTTCCAGGCGGCGGGCCTCGGACTCATTCCGGCGCCATCGACACAGTTGATGACCCTTGGTGACTGCGCCCGTCTCTGCGCTAGCTCGGAGCGTCAAGCCAACTTGACCGCTGCAAGTCTACTGCGCAGCGCAGGTCCTATTCTCTTGCGCTCCAACCTTCTTGGCTGGACGGTCGAGATGTACTTGTTTCTGTATGCGCAGACGCCGTCGGCCGTGCTCTTTATGCTGGACGCAACGATGGCGTCGGTGGTCTTGGGCCGTACCGTCGTCGTCGTCACGGTCACCGGCAACGCGGTGCGGATCCCCTACGCCTTTCCACTGCACGAGTGGTTCCATCTGGCGTTTGTGTACAACGACAACGCGCACTCTGTCCGCTTCTTCGTCAACGGCGTCCCCGCTGCGTCCGCAGTACTGCAAACGACGTGGGCGCCAAGCTCGTCGCCGCGCCTCCAGATTGGCGCCGGTACCATGATCTCGTCTCGACCATTTGCCCAAAGGTGCGTGTAGATACGCTTTGGAACACAGCTACCGTGCCGCTTCTGGCCATGTTGGACAAGGTACGCACCGGCGTATGTTCACCGACGATTAATGCTGGTGTAGGTGCGCGTGTGGGGCCTTCCGCGCTCGGACGCTGCGATTCGGCGGTTCTGGGACCAGGATGTTATTGACGCTGCCATCGCCGTGCACCTGCGGTATCTCTACTACTTTGTCGATATGAACCCTCCCACCACCGTCGTCCGTAGATTCAACGACCTCGATATCGCCACGGACGTCTCGGGCAACAACTACACGTTCATCGCCTCCAACGTCGAGGCCGTCGCCAGCCGAGCGCCGTCGCGTCGGTTCGGCTTGACCCAAGGAGGTGTGTGTCTGTGCGCACCGCTGCCCTTCGTTGGCCAGCGCCTCGCTGACGGCATGTGCAACGCGTCCTGCATGTTCCGACCGTCGACAAGCTGCGGGGGTACGGATGGCTCGGTGGCGAGCGTCTACGAGGTGGGCCGCTTTGTGCTCTCGGGCCTGGCGCCGTCGACGACGTACCGCATCGATGTCTCGTACGCGACGACGTCAGCGTCACGCACCCTTCCAACGACGACGGTCACCACCACGGTTGCAACGGCGCCTGGCCCCGTGAATCGCCCGTTCCGAGGCCGCGCTCTGGCCCCGGGCAGCCTCGTCGTCAACTGGTGCGCAGACTCTTGAGATAGATGCTGTAGTATCGAACGGTATACGGGTAGGAATGCTACTGTCGACACGGGTGGCGCGACGCTCACGGGCTTCAACGTGTACGTGAATGGCTTCTTCGTGGCGACGGCAGAGGCGACGGCGACCGACATCGTTGTGCCCAATCTCCTTCTTTCGACCGAGTACCGTATCACGGTCGCTGCCGTCAACGCGATCGGCGTCGGCGCGCCAAGTGCGCCGTTGACGTTGCAGATGACGTATGCGCCCGTATCGCCGACGCCACCGCTGTCGATGCAACTGCTCAACGCAACGGCCGGTGCACTCCACGTGCGTCTCGGTGGCGTCGTCTTTTGCGGTGGTGGCCCGCTCCAGAGCGCGTACGTGGAGAAGAGAACGGCCCAGTCGGTCCGTGAAGGCGCCGGCTTTGTGTTCGGCGCGATCGGCGGCACCCCAAATGCCGCGGGCGACATTGATATTTGGGTGTACGGCCTTCCGAGCAGCGCGACCGTTGTGCTCCACGCTCTCGTCATCAACGCGTTTGGGTCCGCGAGCGACTATGGCCCCGTGTTTGCGTTTTCAACAGCCGCCAGCTCGGGGTACCCGGTCTCCCCCGTCCCGAGTGTGACGAGCGTCTCGGGTTGGTGATGCTAGTCGTATGTATGGAGATTCATTTGATGTGTAGGCGGTGCGATCGGACTGGCGCTCCTGCCGCCACTCGACACCCGTACGACGCCGATGTTGACGTTGGGTTTTCTTATTCCTATTGCTTAGTCGGCGCAACCGTGGTCGGGTACGAAGTGTTTTTGCGACCGACCACGAGCAGCGCGTGGCTGCGAGCTGCGTCGACGTCGGGGTCGAGCCCACTGGTGACCGTGTACACAGACCCCGCGACCCAGCTGCCGCTGCAGCCGTCAACGACGTACGCGATCGAGGTCGTCGCAATCACAGACACGATGATGTGCAGCCCACTCTTGGATCTCTCGGGGTTTGGTCAAACGGTCAACATTGCTACCAATGCTGCGGGACTTCCAAACCCACCGAGTGTTGAGGTGCTGGCCATCGGGTCGAGCTACATTGCTTTTGCGTGCACGCCGCCCCTCGACATGCAAGGCGCCACCTTGCTGGAGCTGGTCGGAAACGTCTCGGGGACGCTCGTGCCCGTGCCTCTCGCCGGCAACACGACGTTCAAAGGTCTTGGCGGCAACACAACGTACGACGTCCAGTGCGCGATGCAGACGTCTCTCAATCGCACCGCGTGGAGTGCACCGGTCTCGGTCAAAACGAGCTTGGTGCAGCCGCCGGCGCCGGTGCAGCAACTAACGAGCGTCGCGCTGTCACCGAGCCGCGTGCAACTGTCGTGGAGCGCGCCAAAAGACTGGGGCGGTGCGACCCCGACGGGTACGTGCACGCTCGCAAGTGGCTGGAGATGATTGAGACTCTTAGGCTATTACATCTACCGCAACGCGACGTCCTTGGTGCTGGTATCGGCCGTCTCGCCCGAAACCACACAGTTTACGTTGGGCTCTCTGCGCTTCAATACAACGTATGCGCTGATCGTCGTGCCGTTGACGACGAGCCAAGCGGGCGACCCGTACGCCGGCCGCATCTCGGCGACGACCCTTCCGACTGCGCAGGTGGGGGCGCCCCCCGTCCCCGTCGTGGACGTCTTCGGTGCCGACTTTGTCAGGCTTGTACTGACGTCAACGCCGGAAAGTGGCGGCTACGACACCGTGAGCTATCAAGTCAACGTGACAGCACCGCAGTCGTGCTATGTACCGACGGCTGCCGATCCGTGTGCGACGTGCAACGGCTACCGCGCGCTGACGTCAGCGACGGCGACGTCCCCGTGCGAGGCTGTCAATGGAATTTGTTATGCGGGGCAACTGCAGTGCGCGTACATCCCGCTACCGACGACGGTGTGTACGCTGAGCTCGGTCGCGGTGGCCGCCAACGCAGAATGCACCGCGACAGGACTCGCTCCGTCGACAACGTACTTCTTTTCGGCGTATACCCTCAACCCGATCGGTGCCAGCATCGCTAGCATTACGGCGCAGACAACAAGGTACGCGTTCTCGTCGCAACATCACATCACCCACTTGGTGCTAGTCCGCCCGTCGCGCCGCCGTCTGTCATCGCCGTGACCGGTGTGGATGCCGTGGGGGCGCTTACCTTGCGATGGACACCGCCACAGGTACATATAGCGCGTCGGGTTTGCACTAAACTTCCAAAACCCTAGTCGCTTGGAGGTATGCCTCTGCGCAACTACTCGGTGGTTTGCGACAACACTGTGCTGACGCAAATGTCGACACATATGGGGTCTCTGATGGAGTATACGTGGTGCCAGCAGCTCGTGGCCAACGCGACGCACACGTGCTACGTGCAAGCGCTCACGGCCCTCGGCGCGTCGCCCGTCGCTGCTTCGACGTTTGTCTTAACGCAAGTGGGGCCGCCGGGTACGCCGACGGCCGTGGTGCTCTTCAGCAACGCCACCTCGGCCAGCGTTCAGCTCACTGCGCCCTGCAACGTCGGGGGTGCCCCATCGTTCTCGTACGACTGCGCGCTCGTCGACAGCGTGACCAACGCGTCGACACCGGTTCCGTGCACCGACACGACGCCCACGATCCTCACCTCCTTGTCCGTCAACACCACATATGCATTCGTTTTGCGTACGACGACGGTCTATGGCTCCAGTGCGTGGGTGACGCTGGCTGTCGCAACCACGTCCGGCATTCCATCCGCGCCGGACATGTCGCTCACCTTGGCCTCGGACCGCCGGCTCGTTCTCTGCATCAAGGCTCCTGTGCTCCTCGGGGGGTCCAATTTGGTTGGCTATCAGCTCGTCGTACGCACGGACACCGACGTCGTGCTTCAGTCGACGCTTCTCAACGACGGCTCGGCCGCCTTTACCGTTCCGGGGTCGTGTCTCCAAGTTACCGTATCCAACGTCTCGTTCGACACGGCGTATGCTGCGTCCGCGTCTGCAGTTGGCATTGGCGGTGTGAGTCCTGCCACGACGGCGACCTACTCGACGCTTCCGCAGCAACCGGGCGTGCTCGCCTGGAACGCGTCGACGATGGTGACCAACCAAGGGGTGCTGACGCCCGTGAGTCTGGTCCGGTCCGCGGGTGTCACGGGGCCCGTCAATGTCACGCTCCGCATCACCAACGACGTCAACAACACGTACATTTGCGACCCGTCGACAGGGCTGTGTGGACCGCCAAGCCCGTGCAGCCAAGTGTATCCCGACACCGATTTAGTCGGGAATGACATGACGAACATGGCGTCGCCGTCCGTCGCCGACTGCTGTGCCAAGTGTCAAGCCTACGCGGGGTGCGTGGCGTATGCGCTGAACAGTGGCCAGTGCTACCTCAAGTCGTTCGGGCTCAACCCGACGGCCGCCGTCGGTGTTACGGCCGGTATCATCACGCCCAACTGTCGAACGTTCTACCCCGGTGTGGATTTTGTCGACGAGTTCTTGTCGTATCAGGTGCTCTCGCTGCCCGAGTGCGTAGTAGCCTGCAAGAACGTTCCCAACTGCATCGGATTCAGCTATATCCTTTCGATGCAAACATGCTACTTCAAGAGCGAGCAGATGCAGATGCAGAGCAACACCGACTGCATCTCGGTCGTTGTCGCGCCGATTTGTCAAGCGTCGCAAACGTTTGCGCTGGCATTCGAAGACGGCGAGAGCGCCAAGACACTCTATTTTGCGATTCCCAACGACGTCAACGCGGCGGCTCCGTACGGTCTCGCACTGGCGCTGAGCACGCCCACCAACGGCGCCTCGCTCGGCGCCCCGAGTGTCTTGACCATGAACGTGGCACACGACGGCGGTACCCTGCAGTGGGCCAACGCCGGACCCGCGGGACCCAACACGTCGACGACGCTCACACTGACTCGCGTCGGGCAGACGGTGCTACCAGTGACGGCGTCGGTGCTCCTCCAAGCGAGCAACAGCCTCACGATTATGTGCGACCCGTCGACGCTGGTGTGCGCTCCGCCCGCGACGCCGTGCAGTCAGCAGTACCCGGGCACCGACTTTGTTGACAACGACCTCACGAGCGCGACGGCGTCGTCGGCCAACGACTGCTGCGCCCAGTGCCAGGCGTACAACGGCTGCGGCGCCTACGCGTTCAACACGGCGACAAATGCGTGCTACCTCAAATCCATGGGGCTCAACACAATAGCCGTACCGGAAGTGATTGGCGGCGTCCTCTCGAGTGTCTGCGTCCACGAGATCGCCGACGTGGATTCTGAGGGCAGCGACATTGGCGAGTCGGCCGGTGTGACGCTTGCCCAGTGCCGCGCGCTTTGCAGCTCGAACGCAGAGTGCTTTGGGTTCCGCTACGAGTCGTCAACGTCAAAGTGCTGGCCCAAGTCGCACTTGAACAACCTTGCCGCCGCGCCGGGAGGTGTCTTGGGGCTTGCGCAGCAACCGTGCCAGACGTCCGGAGTCGCCCTCTCGTTTCCAGCTAGTAGCAATGCGAGCGCTTTGACATTAAAAGTGCTACCGACAACAACGTACGCTGCACCGTACACGATCACAACGTCGATTCAGTCGACGGCCAACGGTGCGACCTGGAATGCCTCCAAGCCGCTTGACGTTGCGGTGCTCGACAACGGCGTGGCGGGGCATTTTGCATTTGCCAACGCACAGCTCACGGCGTTTGTCAATGTCTCGAGCGTCCAACTGACTGTCCGTCGGCTGTTTGCGACCAACGGCGACGTCGTCGTCACACTGACGTCGTTGCCGTCGATCTTCGTAGCGCAAGGTCTCTTTAGCGCGACCCTCACGTTTGCTGACGGCGTGACGTCGGCGACAGCGGCCATGCCACTAATGATGCCGCAGACGCCGACGCCGCCGCAAAACGTGACGATCAACATTGCTGCGGTGACCAACTATGGCTGGATCGTGGCGCCGTCGACCTGCGTCGTCACCGTGTACGACACGCGCCTCACGTGGCCGGATCCACCGACGCAACTTCAAGCGACATCGGCCACCGGGAGTACGCTCTACGTTGCATGGACGCCGCCGGTGTTCAAGGGCGGCGTCGACGTCTTGCCGTCGGCTTTGAGCTACCAAGTGCTTGTGACGGGCCGAAGCACGATCGTTACGTCGGCAACGTTCGCGGTCATTTCCAAGCTCTCGCCGCTCACCAGCTACAGTGTCAGTGTTGTCACGGTCAATGCGTTTGGGCAGAGCGTTGCTTCTGCACCCGTGGCGATGGCGACAACCGTGCCCACGGAGCCCAGTGCACCGACGAGTGCCGGTGTCTCCTCGGCCGTTGCAACGCAGGCTGTCATCTCCTGGGCCCCGCCAAGCGAGACGGGTGGCGTGCCTATTGCGTTCTACCGCGTGTGGCAGCAGCGCGGCGTCGGAGCGTCTAAGAGCCTCGTTGCCCAAGTGGCGGCCACTGCGAGCTTGACAGTGCGCGTGACCAACCTCATTCCTAGCTCCACACTCGAGCTTTCCATCACGGCCACCAACAATGCTGGTCTTGAGGGGGCCCCTGCGCTGTTGACGGTGCTGACGACCGCGCCAACGCCACCCGATGCCCCAGTACCCCCAAGAGTGGTGTCGACCACGGGCGGGGCCGTCACGTTTGGCTACAACAGCTCGGGCTACGATGGAGGTGCACCGGCGACGACGTTTCGCATCATCTCAGATTTGGGACTGGCGTGCAACGCGTCGACCGACGCCACGTGCTCCATCTACGGTCTGTCGCCGACAACAACGTACGCGGCCATGATCTTTGTCGAGAATCATCTGGTACGAAAGCGAGAGGCTGGGCGCGGTTGACCCTAGTATGTGTAGGGCTCGTGTGCGAATGGGACGCAGTTTGCTTTTACAACAGCCGTTGCGTCCTCGCCTGCGGGTCAGCTGCCCCCGACGGTTGTCCAAGAAGCGCTGGGTGCACTGACGCTGTCGTGGACACCGCCCGCCGACAACGGCGGTGTGCCCATCGTCGGCTACACGATCGACGCGTGTCTTGGTAACGGCACGTGCAACACTGTCTACTCTCAAGTGTCGAACCCGGCGACGACAACCACGTTGACAACACTGAGCCAAAACACGACGTACAGCTTGTCGCTCTTGGCGTACAACACGCAGTCGTTCTGCGCGGGCGCAGCGGCAAGTATCGGCGCATTGCTCGTACATACGACGATGAAGCGGACGCCACCGGCACCGCCGACGCTCAAGGCCATCGGGATCACGGGCGGTGCCATCATCCTCGACTGGACGCCGGTCATTGGGTCTGCCGACATTTCTGCGTACGCCTTGTACAACGCCGATAAGGCAACGCTGCTCTATCAAGGCAACGCGACAAGCTTTGTCATGTACAACTGCAGTGCACTGAGCTCCTATACCTTTCAAGCGAGCGCGCTCAACAACATTGGGTGGAGTGAATATGGCCCGATACTCGTCGTGACGACGACCGCCGTGTCGGTGCCCAGTGCCGCCACGGGTCTACGGGCGGATGCGACAACGTCTGGCGGCAAGGTAGCACTGTCGTGGAACCCACCGGGAGACACGGGTGGCATTACGACGCTGTACTATACCATTCTTCGCAACGGCTCGCAACTCGCTGCCAACGTGCTGTCAACGACGTATGTCGACGTGGCCAACATCACTGCCTCGACCGTCTATGCGTACACCGTTGGCGTGTCCAACCTCGTGTTTGCAGGGTCGTTCTCGGCACCCGCGACGGTTCGATCCGCTGCGCGGACGCCGCCAGCACCCGTCGTCGTCCGAAACGTCACAGCCCTTGGTGGTTCCATCGTCCTTGCGTACGATCTGCCGACCGACTCGGGGGGCGCCCCCCTGACATCGATGTCAGTCGTTGCGTTTCAATATTTCGGTGCATCGACGCCGCGGGTCCTTGTTTGGAATCAAACCAGCAGCGCAGTGTCGAGGACAACCATCTCGGGGCTGACGGCACAGACCTTGTACGATATATCGACCGTGGTCACCACCGCTGCCGGGTCAAGTCTGCCCGTCAGCTGTTCGGCCTCGACGTCTGCAGCGACAATCCCGAGCAGCCCTGCCAGTCCGCTGCTCGCGAGTGCCAACTCAACAGCACTTGTTGTCAACGTCAGCGCGTTGACGAGTGAGTACGACTTTGGGGGGACCCCGCTTGTCGCATATCGAGTATTTGTCAATGGCTCTTTTGTGGCAACCGTGTCGGCAGCGGCGCCCAACGTGACAGTACTTACAGGTCTCTACGCCTCGACGCTCTATGCAGTGCAGTTTGCCGCTGTGAACGCCATCGGAAGCTCTCTCCTCGGGGCTCCTCTTTTGGCGACGACGGCGTCGATGACAGTTCCCGGTCCCGTCGACACTATCGTAGTTGTTGCAGCCACGGGAACAACATTGACCGTATCGTGGGCCTACCCGCGTGTGACGGGCGGGGCGCGCCTGAGCGACATGACGTTCATGGTGGCATATATCGGAGCCAATGCCTCGAGCGTCGTGACAAGCCAGCGCCCAACCATCGTGCTCTCGTCGCTTCAGCCGCTCACAACGTACACCATACGCATCCAGGTTGCAACGGCAGGAGGCACCAGTGTCATGGCCAACGCCACTGCAACGACGACCGTCGGCGCTGCCGGCACGGCGTCCATGATCGCGAAGATCACCCACGTCCTGGAGAGCGACGCCTTTGTCACCGTGATTGCGACACGAAATGCCACCGGCGTCGCATCAGTTGTTGGCTACTACACGACGGATGCATCGGCGGTCGCCGGGCGCGACTACATGGCGGCGTCGGGCAACGCCACGTTCACCGCCGACGCCAGCAACGCCAGCATTACCATCAAGCTCCGAAACAACTTTGCGTGTCAAACGAGCGAACGCCGCTTCAACATTACGCTCGTGCAAACAGATGCGGTCCAAGTGGGTGAAGCCGCCTCGACGGAGATCGTCATCAACGATGACGGCGACGGCGGTATGGTGGCATTCCAACAACCGTCGCAGACCGTCGTAACGCTGGCACCAACGACGACACCCGTCGACGTGCCACTGGTGCGCACCCTCGGCAAGTACACGGACGTAAACGTGAGTGTGTTTCTCGTCCAGTCCACGTCGACCGCGCAACTCGGCGTTCAGATTGCATCGATCCCGATGTTTGTTTCGTTTCCAGTCAACGATACGACGACCGTCGCGACTGTCTTGCTCCTCAACGACCAAACGTACCACGACCCTCCGCTCAGCTTTACAATCGGGCTTACCCTCGTCGATGGCACGAACTCGTGTGCACTTGCTGCGCCAGCGCTAACGACAACGTCGGTGCTGATGCTCGGTCGAAACGTCGTGTCCCCGCCGGCGCCGCCGACGCAAATGCAAGTGGTTAGCGCTACCGGCGGCTCTCTGCGCCTGGCTTGGACGCCACCCACGTACACGGGAGGCTACAACCTTTCTGTGACAAGCTACTTGGTGGTGCTGTCTGGGCCAGGCATCAACACGACGTCTCTGAACACTTCGCTGCCCACTGTCGACTTAAATGGTCTCGTGGCCAATGGAAACTACTCGGTTGCGGTGACGTCGGGCACCAACGTCTACGTCGGTGCGCCCAGTGAGACGGTGTACGTCCAGACAACGGCACCAACGCCACCGAGCCGCCCGCGCAACGTCGTCTGTGCGAGTCAAACTGGTGGGAGCGTCACCGTTACATGGGCACCACCGCTCGACGCTGGTGGGTTGCCCATCTTGGGCTACAACATTTTGAACGCGCAGTCGACGAATTTGTCGTCCCTTGCACAAATGTACGATGGCACCTCGTTCACGTGGCGGGGCCTGATGCAGCTCACCCGGTATTCGTTGGTGCTTCAAGCCGTCAACAGCTTCAACATCGTTGGTGACGCGGTGAGCATCACCTGCACGACGGCGGTGGCAAACGTGCCCGCAACGCCGTTGGCGCCAGTGCTTGTTTCGGCGACGGGCGGTGCGATAACGGTGACGATGCCGAGCCCCGTGGACACGGGCGGCTTGCCACTCACACTCTACGTCCTGTATATCAACAGCGTCGCACGTCCCAACCTGTTCACGCAAGTCTACAGCGGGTCCTCGCCTATCACAACCGCGTATGGCTTTGCAGCGGCCACAGCGTATGGGTTTCAATGCAGAGTTGGGAACGCTGCGGTATGCGTCCCGGTGGGCAGTACAAACTCCGTGGCTGACCGTTGCTATTGTAGGGCATGAGCGCGTCGTCAAGCACAGTCTTCATCTCGACGCTAGCGGTAACGGCACCGTCGGGACCATTGGCGATCGCAGTCGCCGCACCCCCCACGGGGGGCGCCGTCGCACTGCGCTGGGCGCCGCCACTCGACTCGGGTGGCACTCCCATTACGGGCTACTTTGTGCGGCTCTACAACATGATCGATCTCGTCACGAACGCGCCGACTGTCGTGTATGAAAATGACTCGAGCCTCGCGCTTGAGACGACGATCTATGGTCTTGCGTCCAACACGACATACGCCTTCTCGGTTGTGGCAGTGACGCTTCTGAGTCACTGTTTGAACCCGTCGCTGATCCAAGAAAGCTCTCGCGTCGTCGCGCGCACGGGCGTGTCGACCGTCCCATCGGCGCCGTTCTCGGTGTCGCTTCTGGCCGCAACGGGCGGCATGCTCTCGTTGGGCTGGAAGCCGCCGTTGGACAATGGCGGTACGCCAGTGGCTGTCTACTGGGTCCGCAACTCGACGAACGCCGTCGTGTGCACAACATCGACCGTCAGCTGCAGCGTCTACGGGCTATCTTCGCAGACGCTTTTCCGCTTTACCATTGTGGCAGTCAACAGTGTTGGGCAGTCGCCGCCAAGCAATACGCTCTCGGCCGCGACCCGCGAAGTCTCGGCGCCAAGTCCGTCGCTCAACGTGTCGGCGATATCGGTGGGTGCCGATGTGCTCTCGTTGACGTGGCTGTCGCCACTCGACTCGGGCGGAGCGTCCATCGTCGGCTACACCGTGTATCGCGACGACGCACTCGTTGCATCTACGGGTCCGACACCGGCGGTCGTCGACCGCAGCGGCCTTTTAGCCAATACAACCTACCGGTACGCTATTCAAGCGTTGAACGGCCGACTGCCAGGAGTCATGTCGTCTGCGCTTCTCGTAACGACGGGCCCCGCCACGGCACCGTCGACGCCGACATCCATGACGTCATCGATTGGGGGTGGGAGCATCTCTGTGGCTTGGGGCGCGCCGACGTCGACCGGCGGTGTCGCCGACATGACTACCGTGTGTCAGCTGTACTCCAACGAGACCGTGCTCCTTCAGCAACTGGTGGCGCAGCGTCCGCCGTGCCCCTTTGGGGCACTGGACCAGCGCACTGCGTACGAGATCGTCATTTTCAACAACAACACGGTCGGCGCCAGTGCGATCACGAGCCTCAATGTGATGACCAGCAGCGCGACACTACCGCAAGCACCACCAACACCGATCATTCTCGACCACTCGGGCAGCGTAGCGACGCTGCAGGCAGTGGCACCTCGACAAACTGGCGGTCTCCCGATTCTCGTGATGAAGATCTACGAAGATGGGCAACTGCTCGGGAGCACCACCGCCGCGACGTTACTCCAGTGGACGTTGGTCAACCTCGTAGCAGACACGGCGTACGCGTTCCAGACGACGGCCGTCACGGGTGTCGGGGAGAGTCCGCTGAGCGCTCCCTTGCACTTTACAACTGGCCCCGTCGTCGCGCCTTCTGAACCACGCAACGTGTTGGTGGTCGACGTGAATACGACGAGCTTTGCGCTCAGCTGGCTACTGCCGCGCAACTCGGGCGGGCGGCTGCAGGAGCTGCAGTACAATGTAGTCGTCTTTGAGATGGTCAACGATACACAAGTCGGTGTTGCTGTCGCTACGAGCACAGGGACGAGTGTCACCATCGGGAACCTACAAGACGCTACGACGTATGAGGTGACGCTTCAAGCTTCCAATAGCGCTGGTACAAGTGCGACGACCGCGCCGCTCAGTGTGACCACCGTGCCGCTCGCCAAGGGTGTGGGTGGCTGGGCGATCACCACCATGTCGGTGCTCTCGTCAGTAGGTACATTTAGTTTGCCTCTGGTGCGCACCAACGGGTCTTCGGACGCGCTTGTGCTCTCGGTCACGTGCGTCGGTGTCGGCATCACACCGTCGTGCCCGGCGCAGGTGACGCTGGCCAACTTGGTGACGTCGGCGTCGGTTCCGATTACGATTCCAGCCAGTAGCGTCTATGTGCCGAGCCAATCCATTACAGTGACGCTGAGTGGCGACGGCGATAAGAACGGTGTCGACCCGTTGGCCACCACGGTAACGGTCGCCGTGGACTGTGAAATCAACGCCGGCGTCTTTTCGTTTGCCTCTGCGACGCAACTGGTTCGCGAAGATGCCGGCATCGTGTCGGTTCCCATTCTTCGCCGCCTCGGAGTGTCGACAGCGGTTGTCTGGACCCCGTTGGACGTCTCTGCAAGTGTCGACGGGACGTCGTTGGCGGGCCTCGAGTATCAGATTCTGCCCAATCAACGCATCGCCTTTGCCGACGGCGCAACAACGGCATCGCTGTCGGTCTCGATCGTCAACAACCAGCGTCCTTTCTTTCCCCGACGGTTTTTCTGCATCGGACTCCAAAAAGTCTCTGGTGGCGGCTACGTGAACGCCACGGGCAACGCGACGACATGCGTCACGATCTTCAACGACTGGACACCAATGGTGCCAAGCGCCGTGTCGGTCGCGTCCGTTAGCTACCAAGCCACCGGCGGCCTTTTGAACCTTACGTGGGCGTCGCCGGTCTACCTTGGCGGTATTGGTGTTACCGTGTCTCGGTATACCCTGCGCGTCGTATCGGCATCGGGACTGCACTCTGTGCTGACGACACCGACGAACGCGACAACGGCACTCGTCGGCAACCTCACCGAGCTCACAGCGTATACCGTGGGCATTGCTGCTGTCAACGTTGTCGGCGTCGGGCCCGAAGCCAATGCGACGGCGTTGACCAGTTCGAGGTCCCTGCCAGGCCCCGTGGTGCAAATCAACCAAACCGCTGCCAGCGGCGGGTACGCCCAGTTGCAAATTTCAATACCGCTCGACACAGGTGGTGTCCCAATCACCAACTTTACCGTGTTTCTCTACAGTCCGAGCCGGAATGCGTTTATCGTACGACGTCCACCCTTGCTTGAACGGAACTGCAGTGTGTCGTAGGCGCAAGACACGCGAGCCTCGCCCTCGTACATTGCGTACTTGCCTCAGTTTCAAAGCACCTACGTCGTTCAAATTCAGGTATGTTCCAAAGCCCGAAAGGAATCGAGTCAGTTCTCGCAGGTGGCCAACGCGGTGGGCTACAGCAACCTCAGGAGTAATTTTTCCGTCTTCACATCGGCAGCCACGTTGCCCGGTGCGCCACGGCTTGTGACGTCGCCAGTGCAAACGGGCGGTGCCATCACCCTGCGCTGGCTGCCACCGCTCGACACTGGTACGCACCCCTATATCGACTTAATGGTATTCACAGGTGCTAGGGGGCGTCAGCATTACGGGCTACAACGTCTACATGGCCTCGGACACGGGACTGGCGCTGTATACAACGACGACTGCAGCGACCGCGGTCATCGCGCCGCTTAGCCAGCTCACGACCTATCAGTTTGTCGTCGTGGCCCGCAACACACTCGGTGATGTTGTGCTGCCCGCGGTGGGGTCGATCGCGATGGGCACGGACGCCATTTCGACCAATGCGAGCACGCTCCAGTTGCTACCGGTTTATACGATCGAGATGGCCGTACGTTGTTCGATGTCGCCTCTGCGGGATGCCGATGTCGGTGATTAGGGCGGTTTGTGGCAACCGTCGCCGGTGCAAGCACGAGCCAATACGATTCAGCTATCATCCGTGTACTCGGGACCATCGCTCAACGCACAGAGAATGGTGGCGCGTGGCACAGCGTCGGGGCTCTTTACCGTGGGAACGACGGTGGCAACGTTACCAGGGCCACCGCCAGCGCCATTGCGACTCGACTATGCATCGGGCAGCGTCGTTCAGCTGCAATTGCTCTCGCCGAGCGACACGGGTAAGCTCTCAGCTTCTTCAGGATTGCTGTCAACGACGTGAGTGTAGGGGGTCTGCCCGTAACAGGCTATCGCATCTTTGTCAACAGCACGGAAGTGTCGGGTTTCAGCATCGTCTCGACGACAGTGTCTCGATCGTCGTCGCTGCAGATTGACCAGATCGCGCTTGTTCCGGGCTTTACGCCGTCGACAATCTACAGCGTCTCGGTTGTCGCCATGACGCTCAAGTCGTCGTGCGAGGCGCTGAGTCTCGGCGTTGTTGGCGCAGCGACTCTGCTGCAAGCCAACACATCGACTCTGCCGCAGCCAGTGCTTTTGTTCACGAGCCCGCAAAGTACCGGCGGGGCGATCTACCTCGCGTGGTCGCCACCGATCGATCGGGGCGTCGGCCTGGATGTGCCGCTCACGTACACCCTGTCGATGGCGCCGTCGCTAACGCCTGTGTGGGCTGTTGTGGGCAACACCACGGGCACAACGTACTGGGTGCTCAACCTGCAGCCGGAAACGACGTATCTCTTCCAAATCGCCGTCGCGTCGCCCGTTGGCACGTCACAGAACGTCACGCAGGCGACGTTCGTCACGGCGGGGCTTTCGGCGCCGGGGCCCTGCGATCCACCCGTGTTGCTCAACCACACGGGCGGGTCGCTCACTGTGGGCTGGTCGCCCCCAGTGGACAACGGCGGCCGTCCCGTCATCAGCTACGTGATTCAAGTGCAAGGTATGACGGCAACGACGACGACAAGTGCACTGTTTGCAACGATCACGGGGCTCTTGGCGCAAACGACGTACAGCGTCCGCGTCAGTGCGATCAATATCATGGGCACCGGGGCCGCCAGCGTCTACGCGAGCTTCATGACGGGCAACCCGTCGCCAGCGGCCGCTCCATCGAGCCCCATCGTTGTCGGACAGTCGGGCGGCGCGGTCGTCTTGGCCTTCACACCGCCAGACGATACGGGCGGCGTTGCGCTCGCCAACATCTTTTACGCCGTGTACGCCAACAACGTGCTGGTCGCCAACATTTCCCACGCCGAATACGTAGCCGCGCTTGCTGCGCCGACGACGACACCCAGTGCGTCGAGCCGCCGCCGCCGCCTCGCGGGATCCGCAGGCGGAGTCACGGTTGGCAATCTCAATCCGTCGACAAGCTACGTTTTTCAAGTGGTGACAGTGTCGAGCGCCGGCGGGTCTAGCCCGGGGTCAAGTCCTCAATCGGGGGCGACGTCGCCCCCCACCGCCCCCGGTACGCCGTCCGCACCAACCATTGCGGCTGTCACGGGGGGGACTATTGATTTTCGGTGGATTGCGGTTGTCGACACGGGGGGTAGTTCCATCACAAGCTACGTTCTTCGCGTCGTCAATACCGATACGTTTGCGTCTTACTCGTGCACGGGGCTCATTTTCCGCTGCGTCATCGGCGGTCTTGACGGACTCTCGAGCTACACTGCGACGGTTCAAGCCACCAACAGCATCGGACCTTCGGCGCTGAGTGCGTCGACGCTGGTGAGTACGTCGGGAACAACACCGCCCTCGGTACCACAGCAACTGTCGCTTGTGAGTGGGACAACCGACACGCTCGTGCTCTCGTGGTTACCGCCGGTCGACACGGGCGGGTTCGCCATCACTGGCTACACCGTCTCGGTTGCTGCCAGCGGCACCTTTGTGACGACGCTTTCAGTCGCAGCACCGACAGATACGACCAGTAGCGTGACAGCCACGATCTCGGGGCTGGCGTCGGCAACCGCGTACGCTGTTACTGTGGTCAGTATCACCGATCCTCGTTGTTGTTCTTACGTATTGTCGATATGTAGCAAGCCATAAACTTTGTCGTCGCCGGTGACACGACCGACGAGCTCGTCGTTGAGACCGTCGCGCTCCCAAACATGCCAGTGGCGCCCACTGTCTTGTGTGGTACGTGGTACCTCGACTGTTGAGTGGCAGCTCATATATTTGGTAGTCGCACGCTCGTCGGTATCTTTGGTATGGACTGCGCAAGCTGCTGCGTATGCTTTGCAGCGAAGCGATGGGGCCGTCTTCCGGGACCTCAGGACGCAGTCGTTTGTCGATTCTGCCGTAGCCATCGGCGCGACGTACACGTACGCGCTGCAGGTGCTGCAAGCGGACGGTGTCACGTGGAGTCGGTGGAGCTTTCCAGTGTCCGTGACAACTTTGCCGTCGCCGTCGTTGTACAGCAGTTGCGTGCTCTCGTCGACGCCGATCGTGCAGAGCAGGTACGACAACAACGCGCATGTCACCTGGCAGCTCGCACGGCCCCTCGGCCTCAACCAGCACACCGTGCTCGACGTACAATCGAGCTCTTCACAATGTTTCCACTCATGTTTACGTAGTTTTCGCTCTTCTCACTCGAGTGCAATCACGATGTTGTGGTCGTCACCGAGCTCGATTCGCTCAACCAGCCGACGACGCTGTGGCGCGGCGGGTGCCCACGGACCGGCGGTCTCACGCTCGTCTCGTCGCAAGCCAACACGGCGCTTCAGATCGCGCTCACTTCGGATGCAACGGTCACGCGCGCCGGGCTCACGTTCACGTCGCGCGCTGTCAACATGTCGACGACCGTCGTTGCCAGCCGGGTGGCGTGTCCGTCGGTCGGCAACGTCGCGTGCGCTGGCAACGGTCTTTGCGCGGGCGCGTCGGGCAACTGTGTGTGCAGTATTGGTTTTACGGGCGAAGACTGCAGCCAGCGTATTTTTTGCGACGCCACGGTGGCCTCGACGCGGTGTCCAACGCTCATGGGCCTCGCGGGTGAAGTCATTGCTGTGGACCCCGCACAAGGCGACGATACCCGCGGCACTGGCGAAATCATGGGCGTGACGGCGTCGGGCACGGCGAGCAAAGCCGTCCGGTCCATCCAACAAGCGTTGCGACTCTTCTCGGTCGACGCGACGGTGCCAAAGACGCTGCTGTTGTACCCTGGCACGTACACGTCGCAGTCCAACTGCATGTGGGCGCTCTCCAACCGGAACCTCACCGTGCGGGGGCTCTTTGGCGCTGCATTCACCGTCATCTCATGTGCTACAGGCAGTGCGTGGCAGCTGCAAGGCGGCGAGCTCACGATTCACGGCGTTGGGCTCCAGGGCAGTCAATTGAGTATGGCGCAAGGCACCCTTCAAGTCCGATCGTGCTCTCTCAGTGGCGGCGCCAATGCCAACGGCGGCTGCATCTACGTCGACCACAGCACGTTAATGCTTCAGCAGTCGAACGTGACGGGCTGCCGCGCCCAGCGTGGCGGAGGCATCTATGCAATTCAGAGTACCTTGCGCATCACCGACGCGCTCATCTATGGCAATACGGCGACGGGAGATGGCGGCGGTCTGTACCTCAGTAGCACGTCAACGGTCACCGGCACCAACGCTGTCGTGCACACCAACACGGCGTCAAACTACGGAGGCGGCATCGCCATCGTCGGCACCGCAACGCTCCAAGGCACGACGGCCGCAGGCATCCACCTTCGAGGCAACACTGCGCAGACAGGCGGCGGTGTCAGTGTTGCAGGCGTTGGTCTCACCAGCACCAACCTGCTGGTTGATGCCAACCGCGGACTTGGCAACGGTGGCGGTGTCGCTGTCCAAACGAATGCATTCGTGACCGACACGGCGTCACTTCTTGCGTCCAATGGCGCCAACGGCTTTGGTGGCGGCATCTACTCGGAGTCGAGTGGAACACTCTCGTTTACGGGGACTGTGGTTGAAAGCAGCTCGGCAGGTACGAGCTCCCATGGTTAAAGTCTGTTACTTTGACGCATGTAGGACTTGGCGGCGGGGGCGTCGCGCTCAGCGGCAGCACGGGCGTACTGCGAGGTCTCCTCATCACCCAATGCTCCAGTCAGAGGCTCGGTGGCGGACTGCACGCAGTGAACTCCGCCTTTGCATTGCAGTCTGTGCTCCTCGACAGCAACACGGCGGCCACGAATGGTGGAGGTATCGCGTTACAAGCCTCGACGTGCACAGCTCAGAGCGTCACCACGAGCAACAACGTGGCCCAAGGCAACGGCGGCGGTGTCGCGCTCGTCGACAGCCGCGCGACGGGGTCGCTTTCCGTCACACTCGACTCGGCCGTCGGTGTTGGCGGAGGCGTGTATTTGAATGGCGCATCATCGCTCGTGTCGACGCTCGTTCGCAGCTGCTCGGCGTCCCAAGGGGGTGGTATCTTTGCCACGGCCAGCAGTGCAACTACTCTCCAGGCGCTCAACGGCGTCGTCGTGTCGCAGTGCTCGGCCGCAAGTCGCGGTGGCGGTCTCGCATTGGCTACCGTATTCGTTCAAATGACGGACGTTTCAATCGTCGACAACTCGGCGCCAACGGGTGGCGGTATCGATGTGTCAAGTGCGACGCTGACGGTCATGTCGACCACCACCCCGAGCTCCGTCGCCAGGAACCGCGCCACCCGCGGCGGTGGCGTCAGCTGCAGCGGCACCTCGTTTGTCAACAACCTCGCCGTCGCAAGCAACACAGCAACGACGATGGGGGGCGGTATGTTCCTGCAAGGCACGACAAGTCTCCTCAACGTTCGCGTCGATACGTGCTCGTCACTGGGCACCGGCGGCGGCCTTGCACTCTCCGGTGCGATCGTCTACCACACAACGTCCTCCGTTCGGAGCTGCGTCGCGGCCAAGGGCGGCGGTCTCTACCTCGAGAGCTCTACGCTAACTCGGCAAAGCGCGTCGGCATCGACCAAACTCGTGATCGATGCCAACACGGCGACAGTCGAAGGCGGGAACGCGTACGTCGGGGGGCCGAGCCAGCTCATGTATGTTGCCTTCTCAGCGGGGCAAGCGCCCTTAGGCGGCAGCATCTCTTCTGTCGGTACCTCGGGCTCCTTGGCCCAGTGCACGATTGCAACGTCGACAGCGACGACTGGCGGCGGTGGCCTCCGTCTTCTTGACGGCACCTGGCAAATGGTCGACACCACTGTGTCGGGCAACGCGGCCAACCAAGGCGGCGGCCTGCATCTCAACAACTCGGTGCTCACCCACAGCAATCTCATTGTCTCGGCCAACCAAGCGGTCGACGTCGGCGGCGGCGTCGCCCTCTTTGGCGCCAGTCGCATCGTCGGCAACGGCGCCGTGTCGCAGGTGACGGCCAACACCATCCAAGGCCTCGGCGGTGCCAATGTCTATTGCGGCGGTGCTGCCAACGTCGCTTTGAGTGCGTTGCAGATCACAAACGCCCGCGCCAACCAAGGCGCGGGGATCTTTGTCGCTGCCGCGGCCGTCGTCGCGTTGAACAGCTGCGATTTGAATGGCAACACGGCGGATACGGCGGGTGGTGCCATCTACGGCGCAGCTCCGCTGCAAATTACCCTCACCAACTGCCAAGTGACGCGCAACACGGCGGTGCAAGGTGCCGCTGTGTTCCTTGGCGCCGGTCGTCTCGACGTTGTGTCGTCCGAGGTGTCGCAAAACGTTGGTACATCCGGGGGCGCCCTCTACCTCCAGGCCAGTACCCTCTCGGTAACGAGCTCGACAATGCTCTCCAATCACGTTTCTGCGGGCGACGGCGGCGCCATCACCGCGCTGGCCTCGTCGCAGCTCACGCTGCGTTCCTCGAGTTTTGCTTGCAACGCAGCGACCGACGGCGGCACACTCAGCATCTCGTCCCAGTCGTCGGGGATTGCGTCCGGTTGCACATTTTCGGGCACCGGCATCGGCGTCGATGGTGTCTCGTGCGTCAACAGCGACACCAACCGCGGGGGTCTTGTTTACATCATCGGCCAGTCGTCCATGACTTTGGACTCGGGGTCGCGGCTGATGTACGCGAGCGCTACGTACGGTGGCGCGGTGTTTGTCTCGCAAGCCGTCGTGTCCATTTTGGCGAGCTCGGTGGCTAATAACACGGCGCTCCAATTTGGTGGTGCCGTGTATTTGGCCCAGGCGAACCTGACGCTGACCAACTCGGACGTGGGTTACTGCAGTACGTTGACCATGAAGCTGCTTGGTGATACCAAGGGTTTTAACGTTGGGATTGTAGGCGCTATCTACGACGGCGGTGCGGTCTACGTCACGGGCAAGTCGATGGCGACAGTTGCGACGACGACGGTGCACGACAACACGGTCACGAACGACGGCGGGGCGTTCCTTGTCGACATTGGCAGCAACCAACTCAAACTCACCAACTCGATTCTTCGCAACAACAAGGCGCTGCACTACGGCGGCGGTACATCACAGCGTCTCTTACATTGCATCTCAATCGGCGGTGTAGGGGTCGCTGCCGGGCGCGACTCGGTCAACGAGTACGTCGGAACAAGCTTTGCCAGCAACGCGGCGGCGCTCGGTGGTGCCGTGTATGTGACCGACACGACCTGTCGCGCCACCGGGTGCGCATTTACCCAAAACCAAGCGGACGAAGGCGGCGGCGTCGCTGTCGATCGAAGTGGCATCGTGTTTGCAACGGCATCCACGTTCCAGAGCAACGACGCGGCGACCGACGGCGGCGGTCTCCTGCTCCTGCTCAAAGCCACGGCTTTCGTGACCAGCTGTGCATTTGCCGAGAATTCGGGTGGCATGGGTGGTGCAATCGCCGCTGGGTCCTTGGCGTCGTTGACAACAACCAACACGACGTTCTACGCCAACCGCGCGTCGGGCCTCGGCGGAGCGCTGGCAGTCGTCGGCCTGGCAACCGTTCAAATGTCGGGGGCGAATCTGACGAGCAACCGCGCGACGGACGGCGCCGGCATTGGGCTCACAACGTCGGCGTTGGTCAACGTCAGCGACAGCACCCTGCGTGACAACGTAGCGCGATTCCGCGGCGGTGGGATTTATCTGACAGTTGCGTCCGCCAAGCAGCTGGCGCGCCTCCGTATCGAAAACAACCAAGCGCTCAGCGGCGGCGGCGTCTTTTGGTTCGTCGGCACGCCCGTCTACGCATGCGACGACTGCCAAATTGGCGGCAATACAAAGTACGACGTCGCCACCGACTCGAGTCAGTTCGACGTCCTCTGGTGGCCATCCAATGCGTCCAGCGCGCTGAGTTTGACTCAAGTGCCCGACACGGTGACCATCACCGTACCGGCCAATCTAACTGCGGCCTCGCCTTCCGACGTGTGGCCGCGGCTCGAAGTCCAAGACTTTTACGGGCAGCGGTCGCTCACCGAGAATAGCACCTACTGCTTTGTGACAGCGGTCAACGTCTCGGATAATCTTGTGACGTTCGACCCGGCGTACCGGGTCAACGCGGCCTCGGGCGTTGCGTGGTTTCCGGGGGCGACGGTCGTTGCCGACGCACGCAACGCCTCGTACCAGCTCCAAGCGTCCTGCGTCCTTCCGTCGTCGAGCACGGTCCTCTCGCGCCCCATCAGTATGATCGTTCTCCCGTGCCCCGCTGGCTACAGCCTGGCCGGCGACAAGTACGTCTCGTTGCCTGTCACAGCGATGTGATCTCGGCGTTTTGTCTCTAGGCGCTGCAACCGATGCAGCAACAACCAATACAGGTACCGATGACGACTTGACACGTGGTAGCGAAGCATGTAACTAGTCTCGACGGCGTCAACTGCTACGACTGTCCGACGGGGGCGAGCTGCACGCAGTACGTCGGGACACCCGTGACGACGAGCGCGCTCACGTACGGTGTCGCCGTGCCGCGGACGCAGAGTGACTTTATGGCGTACCGGGCGCCAGCGACGACGCAGTCGGACTGCAACCCGTACAACTGGGAAGCCGCCGATCCGTGCCTGCCGTTTGCAGTAAGCGCGGCTGGCGGCGCGCTCACGTCGCGCATCACGATCGACGTCGCGTCGGTCATCAACGAGTGCATTCAGTACGGCAACGCCGCGCTCATGAGCAAGTACTGGCCGACCGACCGGCGGTTTGCGTGCCAGACCAACATGGCGTTCTATGCGTGCGACGTACGCGGCATTATCAATCTATCAAGGTATCATTTCTCGATTGGTAGATCATTGGCGCGTGCCCCCAAGACATTTATATCGACACAATCACATACAACGCGTCGGCGATTCCTTGTGAAGCCGGGTACCAGGAGATCATGTGCTCCGTGTGCAGAGATGGCTATAAGCGTGCGACCAACGGGTCCTGTCAGCGTACGCTGATCCGATGTCGTTGAAAATGCATCAAAATCCGTAGCGTGCGCCGAGGTCAATGCACAGATTCGGCGCGAAGTGTCGTGGACCAACTTTGTCTTGCCGGTTCTGGCGCTGCTACTCTTATTGCTCATCGCCGTCTGGCTTCGCATCTCGCTCAAGGTAGCCTTCCACGTTGATGTCGGTGGGCGCCATACGAACATATATAGGACCGCACGGAGATCCCGCTCTTGGACAAGGCCCAGCACGACCGCAAGCACAAGCTGTACACGCCGCCGGTCGCCGTGAAAAGCAAGCTGCAGCTGTGGGTCGAGGCAAAAATCGAAGCGTTCCGCGCCAAACAGGCCGAGAAAGCGGCCGAGAAGGCCAAGCACAACACCGCGATCCTCTTTGGCGTCGCGCCCGTGGACGTCATCGGCAGCATCTACTTCAGCCCCGAGAAGATCAAGATTATGATTGGGTTTTTCCAAATTTTTGGCAATCTCAAAAAAACGTATGGGATCAACTGGAACGCCAACGTTAACTGGGCCATGTCCACGTCGTCGTCCGTGAACCTCGTACGCACCTCTCCATTTCTTCCTGGCTACGACCGCACGCGTAGGACCTAATCTCGATCGCGGGCCTCGACTGCATCCTCGCGCGGACTTTCTATTTTGATTTTGTGTACAGTTCAGATACATTGTCCGTCAAGTCTCAACGTTGGTGTAGGCTCCAACTAAGCATCGTCGCGTTCCTCCTCGGCACGCTCTTCTACTGCTACATGCGCGGTATCAAGGACTACGAAGCCAAACTGTCATCGATTCCGCGCAACTGCATCCAGTGCGGGCACCCGGTCCACGACAAGTTCTCGCGCCAAGTGTACAAGGACATTCCAAAGTACATGGAGAAGCGCCACCGGATGAGCATCAAGGCCAAACAAAACATCCACCGACTCAAGTCGATCGTGCGCCCGCCCATGGACAAGCTCGCTTCCGACGAACGCCGGCTCAAGCGCGAGCTGGGCATGTCCCAAGTCAAGACCGACGTCCTCCCGATCTTCCCGGCCGTGCACATTACGCGGCCGTGCCCGACCGACGACGTCCTCTCTGGCGCGCTGCTCGACCGTACACTGCGCAGCAACCTCCGCGTGTGGCAGGCGCGCGTCAAGCTCCGCATGAACTACAACACGTACCGGTCCAAGTGTTTTCAGAAATTTTTGTGGTATTTTGAGAAAAATTCGGGGTTTAGGGTTCATACATCACTAGGCTGCTCCTCGTGCTGTACCCGATGGTGTCGCAAACGATCCTCAACGTCTTTAACTGCCAAGACGTCGGCGGCGTCTCGTACCTCGTGCTCGATCGGCGCCTGCAGTGCTACACGCTCACGTGGTCGCTCTACGCGACCATCGGCTTTGCGTGCGTCGGTGTCTGGGTCGTCGGCGTCCCAGTGCTCTTCTTCCTCGTCGTCTACCGCGTCCGAACGACCAACGTCGAAGCGCGACTGGACATTCTCAAGCAGCCGCGGTACCGCGACTTGCGCGCCAAGTGGGCCAAGCGCATGCGCGCGTACTTTGCCAACGAGCGGGGCATCCATGTGCGCGAAAACGAGTTTGCAGCCGTCGAGAACGGCTATCTCCGCGAGTACATGTACATGCTCAACCTCGTCGACGAGACCAACGTCCTCAAAGTGGGCTTCATCTACGCCAACTGTGCGTCGCTTCGATCCCCGCAATTTTTGTGTTTTTACTCTTTTTTGAGTAGACAAGCCGCGCTTTTGGTGGTTTGATGTGCTCGACCTCGTTCGGTCTCTGGCCAAATCGCTATCTTCTTCTCACACCTGGTGTAGGAAGCTGCTCTTGAGCGGCGTCGTCATGTTTCTCAAGAACAAACCCGTCGTCAAGTCGATCTTCAGCATGTCCATCAGGTACAAAGTGAAAGAAGTCGGGACACTGCGGGAATCGATGACGTCCGTCTAGCGTGGTCCTCATGGCCGGTCTCCTCTACTACCGCCCGTACAACGAGTGGACCGACAACATTGTCAACAGCATGACGCAGTTCCAGATCATTTTGACGCTCTGGGTCGGCATCGTGCTGCTGCTCGTGGCGGAAACCGGCCTCGACCTCATCAACCAAGACCTCGTCGTCAACGTCATGCTCGGCGTGAACCTCTGCGGCGTCCTCTTCACCGGCTACATCATGTGCCAGCAAGCGATGACGCGCTCGCGTCAGGAGCTCGCGGTCGCCCGCGCCGAGCGCCAGCGGAAGATCTCGCACGCGGTCAAGGACCTCTGGCGCAAGGGCTTCAACCACGCTGTGTACGAGGCGCAGCAAGCCCGAAGCTACCCCGCGACGCTCTCGGTGGCGGCAATGCTGGAGGCTGTGCGACGCGCCATTGCGACCGCCAAGCACGACGCCGACGAGGTGACCGTGCACAGCATCATCGATGCGCCGCAACCGTAGCCAGCTGTCCCCTTCTTGATGGAGTCGCAGATTCATAAACCTTTGTGTCGACTTTACGCCGCTTGTTACTTAAGCAGTCGGCGCCGGTTGCGCCCACGGATCAACGGGTGGCGCTTGTAGTACTTGCGGTGGGCCTCGCGGAGGTGGTGCGGCCGGATCGGGCCGTCGTCGCCGGCATGCGCCATGATCTTGCGCGCTACGATGAGCTCATGATGGACATGATGGTGGATCGCGCATATTACCTTCGGCAATGAGCTCGCCGAGAAACATCTTGGCCAGCCCTAGACGACGACGAAGAAGGATGATGATGAAATGGGGCCACGGAGACGGGTACCTGACATGACGATGGACATGGCGTTGTGGACCGGCGGGACGCGGCGCTCGCCCACGCAGGCCTCTTCGATGACCTGCGTCATGCACTAGCGTTCTTGCCATGAGGAGCCAGCAGGAGAGTCGCGTCAACGTACCCGCTTGATGACGTTCTTGTCAAAGTGGGACCGGCGGAATTGCTCGTGGCGGCGCACGTCGGCCTCGGGCATGGCCTGGATGAACCGCAGCATGTCCACGGGCCCAGCCTCGGCGCCCATGTCCTCGTCTTCGTCGTCTGCCGCATCGTCGTCGGCAGTGTCGTACGTCTCGTCCTCCGCGGTCTCGCCACCAGCGTCGACGGCCTCTGGCGTCTCAACGCTGGCCTCGTCCTCGCTGTTCTCGTTGGACTTGGCGTCGTCGCCGTTGTCCTCGTCGCCCGTCTCGGCGCTGGACTTGGCGTCATCTTCGTCTTCCTCCTCATCCTCGTCGCGCAGGAGCTCGTCCAGGTCGTCCATCGTCTTGCCCACGCAATGCAATTTGCAATATGCAGATATGCACACCATTTTCGGTATAAATCTCCGTAGCAATTTGGTGATGTAATGTTTTCAAATAGTGTGAAGTCTGTTCAACCGAGTCGCTGCGACAGCAACCATCGTTCGACAGCTCCGCTATTGCCGCACCAAGTCGCTACACTAAAGATATGTCCAGGCAAGCACGATCCTGTCCAGAACCAGTGCGTTCGTGATCCCTGCATGCCTGCATGCCACCCTCCGAACAGTATTTCTCGAAATATAGCTTTTAAATGGTGTGAATTGCGACAGGAGTTTCAATCTTGAATCGTCGCAAGGTTGACCAGCGCGGGCCTACTGCATGCTCCGTAGCTTGCATTGACTTCGCCGCCAAGATGAACTCCAAGAAGGTGCGTTCGATCATGGCGATGTAGCCATTCATGCAGCATGCACAGACGACGGCCAAGCCGCCCAAGAAGGACCGGCCCTCGCCGGCGTCGTCGATCGCAAGCGTGCTCGGGCAGCTCGACGCGTACGAGAAGAGCGTCTCGAACAAGAAGTCGGACTTGGCGCTGCCAGCTGTGGGCGCGGCGACACCGTCCTTGTCTCCGTCCAAGTCGCGCCAAAAGCTCATCAAGCAGATCCAGTCGAACGCGAGTCTCGACCGCGGGACGCCGCCACCCGGACCACCACCGCCGCCCGAGAACGTCTCACTCGTCGAGTACCTCGAAGCCGTCGTGCCCGTCGAGAAGCTCATCGATAACAATGCGCTCACGCGACCGCAGCTACCGATCGCTTGCTACGCCGACCTCGACGACGCTGGTGGCCGCGGCTATCTGACGACCGGGCCCAAGAAGGCGGTCGCGCTGGCCATCGACGCGCGCACGGGCGCCATTGGCCACTGGTCGGCCTGCACCGTCATCGCTTACGACGCCAGCGCGAATCTCTTTGTCGTCTCGTGGCTCGCCGGCGCGCGCATCGGGGCGCCGCTCGTGCCCCGGGTGCTCCTCTGCTTTGAAGCCGAGCCGCGCGCCCTGTTCGTAGCACGGTTTACGACCGCCGTCGCCCGGCGCTCCGAGGCCGAGGCCCGCCTCCGCTACGAGCTGTACATCGAGTCCATGCCGCCGGACGTCGAGGCGCAGCTCGACGCGGACCGCGTCAACAGCATTCTGTCCTTCGCGCTCTCGTCGTCGCGGCTCTCAACGAACGCGCGCACGTCCAAGCTCTTAGAGGAAGTCAACGAAAGCTACATGCGCACGATGAATGCCATCTTGTTGGCCACCAACCTCCGCGACGTCGGGCGCGAATTCCCGATGCTACTGCTGCCGACACCAAAGGTCGCCGGCGACGTGCCGGCGTTTGGGACGGTCCAGTTGCCGTCGTACGACTTTGCCCAGCGACGGACCGACGCCAGCATCGACTCGTTTCTGAGCGCGCCCCCAGCGATTCGCGCGCTTCTCGACGTGCGCCATGCATGCAACATTATGGGCGGCCACTTGCTCCTCAAAACAGAACAGACAGGCGATGTCTCGGACGGCCGCGTCGTGCACCGGTCGGTCGTCCTCGCCGACTTTGTCGCAGCGCAGACGCTCGCAAATCAAAACGCGATGCGGTTTCTACGTGATAATTGGACGCGGAGTGCGGCCAAGTGCATCATGAGCCACATGGGCCCGCACTACAACCTCCTCGAGAGCCACCGCAGCGCGTACGAGACGTCGTCATTGCGCCGGATCCTGCGCCGCGTCAACCTTGTCGCCGAAGACAGTCTCCGGGACGTTGTCGCTGCTACGTTTCATGCGTATGCGGCCTTTGTGCACAACATGTGCGACAAGACCGTGGTCATTGCCGACACACACGACGTGCGCGTCGACACGAAGGGCAAGCCGACCTACATCGCGCTCTTCAAGGTCGACGTTGTCATCTCGGGCGACCCAAAGACGCTCAACGCCGCATCGGTCACCGAACGCGCCGCCGCGATCGCAGCGTGGGACAGCGACGACCCGTGTCCGCTCGAGCCAATAGCACCCGTCGTTGGCCACGATTTCGAGTACGCGACGCCGCCGCATGCGTTTGCTGACGCGGTCGTGTCACAGCTCGGTCTCGCGCTCGATCGCGTTCAAACGCTCGAGCTCATCGAGCGGATTGTCATGGACCGGCTTTTCTGGCCCAATCAAGACACGATTGGTTGCGTAAGCATGGACGAGCCGTGGGTCGTGACGCTAAGCGCGTCGATGCAGTCGGCGCTCACCGACGCGCTCGCGCCCCTGCACGCGTATTTGGAGCTCCTCGCCAAGCACATTCCGCTTCTAAACCTCAACGTACTCGAGTACCTAAGCAGTCTTCTCAAAGCACCAGAAGCCAAAGAAGACCCAAACGAAGTCGATGTGACGCCACCGATCGAGATCAACGAGCTCCGGCGCGTGATCCAAAAGCACCGCGAAGCCGAGCGCTTGATCCTGGAAGCGCTGCCGGCGACGCCATTGAACCTCGGGCTCGTCGCCGTCGACGTCGGCCACGTCCGGCTCTTCTTGGCGAAAAAACACGCTGAGATTTACACGAAGTTGCTCGAGACCCAAGTGGCATTTTGCTACCGCCTCGCGACCAAATTGACTGCCAGTTTCGACGAGATCAACGCCAACTTGGCCGTGACGCCCAAGGACGTCGAGGGTCTGACTGCGCTCCAAGAGTACATAGCCTCCGTCCCCGCGACGCTGCAGCCATTGCAAGACGACATTCGCGTCATGCTCCTCAACAACGACCTCGTCGACGACTTTGGTTTTCTAGTCTCGGACGAGCACCTCCGGCTCAAGTGGAACGTGCTCGGGTGGCCGGGTCGCATCCACACGCAGAGCGCGCGCTTCAAGTGGGCTCTCGACGAGCGCAAGGCCAAGTTCGCCAAGCAAATGGAAGCGGAGCAAGAGCGGTTCGAGAAGACGCTATCGGCGCTGGTCGAAGAAGTCGACGCGTTTGCGCGCTACGACAACCTCGCGCACGTCGAAGACATTGCGCACCACGCAATGGCGGTGCAAAAGAAGCTCGACCAAGCGTCGTCGGACGCTGCGATCTTCAACTCGCGCGAGGTGCTCTTTGGCAAGGACATGACTAGCTACGACGTGCTTGCGCTCGCGAAGAAGACGTTTGAGCCGTACAACCAGCTCTGGGGCACCGCGTACAACTGGCTTCAGTCGCGCAAACAGTGGACGCAAGGCAGCTTCTCGGACGTCAACGCCGAAGAAATCGAAAAGGCCGTCGAGACGTATGGCGGCACGATCGGTAAAGCCGCCAAGTTCTTCAGCTCGAGCGGCAACGAGGCGTGCGCGCGCATCGCCGAGACCATCAAGGAGCAGATCGGGGTGTTCAAGCCCTATGTGCCGCTGATTCTCGGCCTCCGCAACCCGGGCATGCGGCCCCGGCACTGGGCCGAGCTCAGCAAAGTCCTCGGGTTTACCCTCGAGCTCGACGAAAGCTTTACGCTCAACAGCATTTTCCGGCTCAACTTGCTCGACCAAATCGATGACATTGTCAAAGTCGCCGAGGCCGCGGGCCGTGAGTACCAGATCGAAGCCGCGCTCAATGCGATGAAGACGCAGTGGGAGACGATCGACCTGCAAATTCTCTCGTACCGCGAGACGGGCACCTACATCATCAAGGGCGTCGACGAGATCCAAGTCGTGCTCGACGAGCACATAACGCTGACCCAAGCCATGATGTTCTCGTCGTTCAAAGGTCCGTTCGAAGAGCGCATCACCGAGTGGAACATCACGCTGCAGCTCATCTCCGAGATCCTCGAAGAGTGGCTTGCGGTGCAGCGCAGCTGGCTGTATTTGCAGCCGATTTTCGAGAGCCCGGACATCAACAAGCAGCTGCCGTTGGAGGGCAAGCGGTTTGCGTCCGTCGACAAAAATTGGCGCCAAACGCTCGCGTCGGCGCGCGCCAAGCCGCGCTGCGTCGAATTCTGCAATTCGACCAAATTGCTCGAGAAATTTCGGGAAAGCAACGTCTTTTTGGACATGGTGCAGAAGGGATTGAGCGACTACCTCGAGGTGAAGCGGTCGTCGTTTGCGCGCTTTTACTTTCTCTCCAACGACGAGCTCCTCTCGATTCTGTCCGAGTCCAAAGACGTCAAGCTCGTCCAGCCCCATCTCAAAAAGTGCTTTGAAGGCATTGTCAAGGTCGAGTTTCAAGACGACTTGACGATCACGGCCATGATCTCGGCCGAGGGTGAGAGCGTCCGCATGCACGAGCCCATCGACCCAAAGAACAAGAACGTCGAGCTGTGGATGCTCGAAGTCGAAAACATGATGCGCACCTCGATCCGCGACACGATGCACGCAGCGATCCTCGACTACATCAAGGTCGACCGGAGCAAGTGGGTGCAGAAATGGCCCGGCATGTGCGTCTTGAACGCAAGCCAAATGCACTGGACGCGCGAGATGGAGGAAGCGATGGACAAATTCGGCGCCGACGGCGTCAAGCTCATGCTCAATCGGCAGCTCGGCCAGCTCGCCGACATGTACTAGCAATGTTGTATCGATCGCCACTGACCTTGGGGCTAGGGTCACCATGGTGCGTGGCCACCTCGACAAGATGACGCGGATCACGCTCGGCGCGCTGACTGTCATCGATGTCCATGCCCGGGATGTGACCAAGAAGCTCGTGGCCCAGAACGTGCAGTCGAAAGCCGACTTTTTGTGGAGCTCGCAGCTCAAGTACTACTGGGACGACGACCTCTTTGCCCAAATGGTCACGTCCAAGCGCCCGTACGGCTACGAGTACCTCGGGAATTCGTTCCGACTCGTCATTACACCGCTCACGGACAAGTGCTATTTAACGCTCATGGGGGCGCTTCAGATGATCCTCGGCGGCGCGCCCGCCGGTCCGGCCGGCACGGGCAAGACCGAGACCACCAAAGATCTGGCCAAAGCGCTCGCAAAGCAGTGCGTTGTCTTCAACTGCTCGGACGGCCTCGACTTTATCGCGATGGGCAAATTTTTCAAGGTACCGAGTCGATACATTGATATTTACTGAAATGGTGTGTCGTAGGGCCTGGCGTCCTGCGGCGCGTGGGCGTGTTTTGACGAGTTTAACCGCATCGACATTGAGGTGCTCTCGGTCGTGGGCCAGCAAGTGATGACGCTCCAGGTGCAATGTATCAATATGTCAATGTATATATGGACAAGTTCGTAGCTCGGGATCCGCCGAGGCGAGAAGCGCATCGTGTTTGAAGACTCGGACATCAAGCTCAGCGACCAGTTTGGCGTCTTCATCACGATGAACCCGGGGTACGCCGGGCGGTCCGAGCTCCCAGACTCGCTCGCCGCGCTCTTCCGCCCCGTCGCCATGATGGTGCCCGACTACGCGCTCATTGGCGAGATCATGTTCTTTGCCTACGGCTTTGCCGACGCCCACGCCCTCGGCGCCAAGATGGTCACCACCTTCAAGGTATTTTGCGCGATTGTACTTTACTTAGTTTGTACCGTAGCTCTGCTCGGAGCAGCTCTCGTCGCAGTGCCATTACGACTACGGCATGCGCGCTGTGAAGACCGTGATCACGGCCGCGGGCAACTTGAAGCGGTCCGACCCCGACATGGACGAAGACGTCCTCTTGCTACGGGCCCTCCAAGACGTCAACTTGCCAAAGTTTCTGGCGCACGACATTCCGCTCTTCAACGGTATCATCTCGGACCTCTTCCTCGGCAAGCAGCGGCCGGTCATCGACCTCGGCGCGCTCATCTCAGTCATCAAGCTCCAGACACAAAAGATGCAGCTCCAGCCCGTGCCGTATTTTCTCACCAAGTGCATTCAGCTCTACGAGACGATCGTCGTGCGGCATGGTCTCATGGTCGTTGGCGCCACGGGCGGCGGCAAGTCGTGCAACATTGAGGTGCTCGCCCAAGCGCTCTCGGAGCTCAAGAGCCGCAACGAGCCCGGGTTTGCATACGAAAAAGTTATCAAGTACCAGCTCAACCCCAAGTCGATCACGATGGGCCAGCTCTACGGCGAGTTTGACGCCAACACGCACGAGTGGCAAGACGGGATTCTCTCGACGCTGTACCGCACGGCGGCGTCGTGCACAAAGTCGGACCGCAAGTGGATCATCTTTGACGGACCCGTCGATGCGATTTGGATCGAAAACATGAACACGGTCTTGGACGACAACAAGAAGCTGTGCCTCAACTCGGGCGAGATGCTCCAAATGTCGTACCAGATGACCATGATGTTTGAAGTCGAGGACCTCTCGGTGGCGTCGCCGGCCACGGTCAGCCGCACCGGCATGGTGTACATGGAGCCGAGCACGCTCGGGCTGAACCCGCTCGTCATGAGCTGGCTCGAGAAGCTCCCAAAAGCGCTGAGCGTCCACGCACCGAGTTTTCTCCGCCTCTTTGACCTGTACCTGCACGCCGCAGTGATCTTTATGCGGTCGTATCTCATCGAGCTCGTACCGACGATCGACAACAACCTCGCGCAGTCGCTGCTCAGTATTCTCAACTGCTTTTTGTCGCCGTACCTCGCAGCCGAGCCGGTGACGCCCGACGCTGCGTTTCGCAACGACATTGAGCCCATGTTTTTGTTTTCGCTGGTGTGGTCGATCGGGGCGACGACCAACGACCTCGGGCGCATCCGCTTTGACGTGTACGTGCGGCTGCAGATGCTCGCCAACAACGCTGCGAACCTGTTTCCGGCCAAGGGCCTTGTTTACGACTATAGTTACTCGATGAAGGAGCACAAGTGGGTCTTCTGGATGGACACGATCGCAGCCTACCGCGTGCCGTCGGGCATTTCGTTTGCCGAGATTGTCGTGCCTACGTCCGATAGCGTGCGCAACACGTACCTCCTCGAGCAGCTGGTCAAGACGGGCAAGCACGTGCTCATGGTCGGCGCGACGGGCACGGGCAAGACCGTCAACATCTCGCGCTTCTTGTCGTCGCTGTCGAGCGACTACATGCCGGTGGCCATGACGTTTTCCGCGCAAACGAGCGCCAACCAGACCCAAGACCTGCTCGATAGCAAGATGGAGAAGCGCCGGAAAGGGGTGTTTGGCCCGCCCGCCGGCAAGACCTTTGTCGTGTACGTCGACGACCTCAACATGCCAAAGCGCGAAAAGTACTTTGCGCAGCCGCCGTTGGAGCTGCTTCGACAGTGGTTTGACCAAGGCGGGTGGTACGACCGGAAGCTGCTGCAGTTCCGCGCGATCATCGACATGCAGTTTGTCGCGTCCATGGGGCCGCCGGGCGGCGGGCGCAACCCAATCACCATGCGGCTGCTCCGGCACTTTAACGTTGTGTGCTACGCCGAGCTCGGCGATGACAACAAGGCGATCATATTTGCGACGATTCTCAACAGCTTTTTGAGTGCGTTCCCGTCCGAGGTGCAGCGGCTCGAGACATCGGTCGTGACCGCGTCGATCGACGTCTACAATACGATCTGCAAGGAGCTCTTGCCGACGCCGGCCAAGTCCCACTACACGTTCAACTTGCGCGATCTCGCCAAGGTGTTTCAAGGCTGCTTGATGTGCGACCCGCGCAAAGTCAATGACGCCAATGGCTTCTTACGGCTCTGGGTACACGAAAACAAGCGGGTCTTTGAGGACCGCATGGTGTGCGCCGAGGACCACGCGTGGTTTGCGTCGCTCCTCGCCACGACGTGCCAAGCGGCGTTTCAGACCGACTTGGCGACGATCGTCACCAACCCGTACCTTCTCTACGGCGACTACCTCGTGCCAGGGGCCGACCCCAAGATCTACGAAGAAGTCGTCGACGTCGCCAAACTCCTCCCGATCGTCGAAGAGTATTTGGCCGACCACAACGCCGAGTCCAAAACGCCGATGCCGCTCGTGCTCTTCATCGACGCGGTCGAGCACGTTTCGCGGATCGCCCGCATTTTGCGGCAGCCGCTGGGCAATGCGCTCTTGTTGGGCGTAGGCGGGTCGGGGCGGCAAAGTCTCACCAAGCTCGCGACCTTCATGGCCGGCTACAAGTGCTTCCAAGTCGAGATCGTCAAGGGCTACGGCATGACCGAGTGGCGCGACGACGTCAAGCGCTGTCTCTTGCTGGCGGGCTTGAAGGACAGTCAGGTCGTCTTTCTCTTTTCAGACGTCCAAGTCGTCAACGAGACGATGCTCGAGGACCTCAACGGTGTCCTCAACTCGGGCTCGGTGCCGAATCTCTACGGTCCCGAAGACATGGACCAAATCGTAAACGCGTGCAAGGCCGAGTGCCAGAAGAAGCAAATTCCGCCGACAAAAACCAACATATTCTCGCAGTACATTGTCCGCGTCCGGAAGAACATTCATCTCGTGATCTGCATGAGCCCGATCGGAAATGCGTTCCGAGACCGCTTGCGCATGTTTCCATCGCTTGTCAACTGCTGCACGATCGACTGGTTCAGCGAGTGGCCCGCCGAAGCGCTCAACTCGGTCGCGACCGCGATCCTCAGCGACGGCAACCTCCAGCTCGGGTCCCCCGACCAAATGCAGCACCTCGTCGAAGTCATCAAGTGCATTCACCAGAGCGTCGAGCACAAGAGCAAGGAGTATTACTCGATTTTGCGCCGGTACTTTTACGTCACCCCCACGTCGTACCTCGAGCTCCTCGCGACGTTCAAAGCCGTCCTGGTCTCCAAGCGCGAAGACGTCAACACGATGAAGAGCCGCCTCCAAAACGGCGTCGACAAGCTCTCGGAAACCAAGGTGCTGGTGGCCACGATGCAAGACGAACTCGTCGCGCTCCAGCCGGTGCTCGCCGCGACCCAGATCGAAGTCGAGCAAATGATGGTTCAAATCACAAAGGATCGCGCCGAGGCCGACGTGACAAAGGCGCTTGTCGAGAAGGAGGAGGAGAGTGCGTCGACAAAGGCGCGAGCGACCAAGGAAATTGCCGACTCGGCCCAGAAAGACCTTGATGAAGCGCTACCGGCGCTCGATGCGGCCGTCGCGTGCTTGAACAAGCTCAAGAAGGCCGACATTGACGAAGTCAAGTCCCTCAAGACCCCGCCGGGCGGCGTCAAGCTCACGATGGAGGTCGTGTGCCTTCTCTTTGGGCACAAGCCCACGATGAAGGCCGACCCGGACAAGCCGGGCAAGAAGATTGCAGATTTCTGGGACGTGGCGCAAAAAGTCGTTTTGGCCAACGCCAACAAGTTTCTCGAGTCGCTCATGGGCTTTGACAAAGACAACATTCCGGACGCCGTCATCGCCAAAGTGCAGCCGTACATTGACGACCCGAACTTTACACCGGACGCGATCGAAAAGTCGTCCAAGGCGTGCACGGCCATTTGCATGTGGGCGCGCGCCATGTACACGTACTACTTTGTCGCCAAGTCGGTCGAGCCCAAGAAACAAGCGCTCGCGCAAGCCCAGACCGAGCTCGACGCGACGATGGAGATCCTACGCGGCGCGCAAGCCGGCCTCAAGCAGGTGACGGACCGCCTCGCCGAACTCGAGGCGAGCTACAACGCGGCGATCGCCAAGAAGGAGGAGCTCGCGGCCAAAGTCATTCAGTGCCAAGTGCAGCTCTCAAACGCCGACAAGCTCATTGGTGGTCTCGGCGGCGAAGAGACGCGCTGGAAGGCGACCGTCGCGCAGCTCCAGGAAGATTACGTCAACCTCACGGGCGACGTGCTCGTGAGCGCGGGCACGATCAGCTACCTCGGCGCCTTTACGGCCGAGTTCCGCGACGCTTTGGTATCGAGCTGGCACGGCGCGCTGGTGACATACCAAGTGCCCCACTCGCCCGGCTGCGGCATTGTCGGCACCCTTCAGGATCCCGTCAAGCTCCGGACATGGCAGATCGCGGGGCTGCCGACCGACACGGTCTCGACGCAGAACGGCATCATCATGTCCCGCGCGCGTCGGTGGCCGCTCTTGATTGACCCGCAAGGCCAAGCGAATCGGTTTGTGAAGAACCTCGGCAAAGAAAAAGCTCTCTGTGAAAACGGCATGGACGTCGTCAAGCAGTCGGACAAGAACTTTCTGCGCGCGCTCGAGAACGGCATCCGCTTTGGCAAGTGGGTCGTGCTCGAAAACGTCACGGAGGAGCTCGACGCGGCGCTCGAGCCGGTCTTGCTGCAGCAAAAGTTCAAACAAGGCGGCCAAGACGTCATTCGGCTCGGCGAAAACGTGATTCCGTACAACGAAAGCTTCCGGTTCTACATGACGTCCAAGCTCGCCAACCCGCACTACCCGCCCGAAGTCTGCGTCAAAGTGAGCTTGTTGAACTTTACCATCACGATGAAAGGCCTCGAAGAACAGCTGTTGAATGTCGTTGTGCAAAAAGAGATGCCCGAGCTCGCAGAGAAGAAGAACGAACTCGTGCTCTCCAACGCGGCGTCCAAGCGCCAGCTGTACGAAATTGAGAACCAAATTCTCTACCTTCTCTCGCACTCACAAGGCAACATCCTCGACGACACGAATCTCATCGAGACGCTCGCGTCCTCCAAGCAAACGTCGGCCGTGGTCGTGGAGAAGATGAAGGAGGCCGAAGAGACCGAGAAGGAGATCGACGCGCGCAGCGACGGGTACCGCCCGGTCGCGTACCGCGCCGCGCTGCTCTTCTTTTGCATTGCCGACCTCGCGCGCGTCGACCCGATGTACCAGTACTCGCTGCCGTGGTTCACGTCGATCTTTGTGCGGTCGATTTTGGCCGCCAAGCCGTCGCCGCAGCTCGAGGCGCGGCTCAAGAACCTCAACGATTACTTTACCTACTCGATCTACAAGAACGTGTGCCGGTCGCTCTTTGAGAAGCACAAACTGCTTTTCTCATTTCTGCTCACAATCAAGATTCTCATGGGCAACGACGAGATCGACGGCCTCGAGTGGCGCTTCCTCCTCTCGGGCATGGCGCCCAACACGATCGCGGCCGAGAACCCCGCGCCAACGTGGCTTGAAGGCTACGCGTGGACCGAGCTCTGTCGCCTCGCGTCGCTGCCGGCCTTTGCGGGGTTCACCGAGGCGTTTGCAGCGCACAAGGCGGTGTACCGGGGCCTCTTTGACAGCCCCGAGCCGCACGTCGTGCCGCTTCCCGGCGGGTGGCAGACCAAGCTCGATGCGTTCCAGCGCCTTTGCGTCCTCCGGAGTCTCCGCCCCGACAAGATGATGGAAGGGATCCAGAACTTGGTCGTCGAGAAACTCGGGCAGCCGTTCATTGAGCCGCCGCCGTTCGACTTGCAAGAAACGTTTGAGGACTCGACGCCCGTGTCGCCGCTCATTTTCGTGCTCTCGCAAGGCTCAGACCCCGCGAAGGACTTGTTGACGTTTGCGATTGCGACCAAAATGGACGCCAAGCTCAAGAGCATCGCGCTCGGCCAAGGCCAAGGCACGCTGGCCGCGCGCTTGATTGAGAATGCGGTGCAGAAAGGCGAGTGGGTCCTCCTCCAGAACTGCCACTTGGCGCTGAGCTGGATGCCGGACCTCGAGCGCATTTGCGAAGAGCTCGACCCGGCCAAGCTGCACGTCGACTTTCGACTTTGGCTCACGAGCATGCCAACCCCCGTCTTTCCGACCTCGGTGCTCCAGAACGGCGTCAAGATGACCAAGGAGGCGCCAAAAGGGCTGCGCGCCAACCTCAAAAACACATATTACAAACTCAACGACGACGCTTTGAGCGTGACGGCCAAGCCTGAGGTGTTCCGGAAGCTGCTCTTTGGACTGTGTTTTTACCACGCGATCGTGTGCGAGCGCAAGCGGTTTGGCGCGCTCGGCTGGAACATTCCATATTCGTTCAACGAGACCGACCTCGACATTAGGTACTGGATACATATCCGTCAAGGTACTTGAATATGTGGCGCTAGCGTCGCGCAACTGCAAATGTTCCTCGATACGTACGACAAGGTGCCATTCGAAGTGCTTCAGGTCATGACGAGCATGATCAACTACGGTGGTCGCATCACGGACGACAAGGACATGCGAACGTCCGACGTGATTCTCATGACGTACTTTTGTCCCGCGATCCTCGAGGTACACCTGCAAAATGTACTCGTCAAAACGCTAATTTTTGTGCGCGTAGAGTGGGTACAAATTTTCAACCAGTGGCGTCTACTACTCGTTGGCTGCCAACCCCAAAACGCCGTACGCCTCGTACGTTGAGTACATCAACAGCCTGCCCATCAACCCCGAGCCCGAAGTTTTTGGCATGCACGAAAACGCCAACATTACGTGCGCGCAAGCCGAGACCTATGACGTCTTTGACATCATTTTGAGCCTCCAGCCACGCGTGAGCGCAGGCGCCGGCCTCTCGCGCGAAGACACGATCGCGAGCGCGGCCGCAACCATTGAGGCGAGCTTGCCGCCGCACTTTGACCTCGAGTTTGTCCAAGTCAAGTACGCGGTTTCGTACACCGAGTCGATGAACACGGTGCTCGCGCAGGAGGTTGAGCGCTTCAATAAGCTCTTGACCGTCATGAAGGAGACGCTGCAGCAAGTGCAGCGCGGGCTCCGCGGGCTCATTGTGCTCTCGGCCGAGCTCGAAGCGATGGGCAACTCGCTCTACGACCAAAAGGTTCCGCTGCTCTGGGAAGCGAAAGCGTACCCGTCGCTCAAGCCGCTCACGTCGTGGGTCGCGGACCTCCTCGAGCGCCTCCACTTTATCAGCCACTGGATCGACCACGGCATTCCGATTGTGTTTTGGATTTCTGGCTTCTTTTTTCCCCAAGGCTTTATGACGGGCATCATCCAAAACCACGCGCGTCGCCAAAAACTGCCCATCGACACGCTCTCGTTCCAGTACCTCATGATGCGCGACGAGCTCGCCGATGTGACGAGTCGCCCGGACGAGGGCTGCTACATTTACGGGCTCTTCCTCGAGGGCGCGCGCTGGAACAAGGACATTGCGTCGCTCGACGACCCGTTCCCAAAAGAACTCTTTGCCAAGATGCCGCTCATGCATTTGCACCCGCAGCAAAAGCGCGAGGCGCCCTCGAGCGGCATTTACCGCTGTCCTGTGTACAAAATCCTCACGCGCACCGGGACGCTCTCGACAACGGGGCACTCGACCAACTTTGTCATGTGGATCGAAATCCCGTCCAACCGCCCGACGATCTGGCGCAACTCGCTCGTCTCCGAGACGAACGCCCAAGTGCTCTTTTGCGACCAAGAGTACTGGATCAAGGCTGGCGTTGCGTGCTTCTGTGCCCTGCGCTATTAGGCCCCCGTGTCGATTTATACATCTTGTACAAATGGCCACTTAACTTTACGCCAAGTTCTCTACGCCTGCCATTGATAGAGAAGTGTGCAAAAACGTATTCGTTAACACAAGATAAAGTAAACGCGACAAAAATACTACTCGACGCGGGACTCGAACCCGCAACCCCCAGATTCGAAGTCTGATACGCTATCCATTGCGCCAGCCAAGCCAGTGATTTCCCTCAAACAAAAAATAGATAATTTGTATCTATCTAACATCCAGTTTGATGCTTCTGAATGGATACCAACTCATTCTATCCATTCTTATAAGTACTGTTATAAACAGATAAGCAATTCGTAATCAATATCGTCGCTTTCTAGTCCAACACCACAGCGGCAATGGCAATGGCACTGGTGCACGATCGATAGAGGCCACGTGCGCGATGTGTATAGTGTCAACACTGGAGAGAGGAGTCTCGTTCATACAACCATCTACACTGTGTACTAGATGATAAGGGTTGGCTTCTCAGATATCTATATAACATTAAGCTCGGCCAGAAACGTGTGTCACCTTGCATCCGTGAACACCAAGCATGATAAATGACCACACGAACGACATCAACAAACACTTTCAATACCCCATCCACGCAGCCAAACGCCACTTTTATACTTCCT
>NW_008246125.1:0-716 GCF_000281045.1 Saprolegnia diclina VS20
GAGTCGACCATGCAATCGTGGATGTGATTGGTCAATATGGAGACCCAAAAGGCATTTTGATTGGTGGATTTAGTTCAAAAACTATTGCAGTCTTCAACTGGTTCACTGACAGCGCCTGGAGCCAAAAGAATCCATAATTCCTCCGACTTGGCAGGTTCGCAAAGCCCAGTTCATCAAGTCAAGAAGAGAGCTTCTTGGTAGGTTTCGCCGCCTATCATGGCTCATCACTGCCCACCGTTTGTCACTCGGCGTGTGGGGTTTTGCATGCGTCGCCTCAAGGAATTAGCCCTTGGCGATGACGTTTTCCCCCACACACTAGACCAGCGAGAGCCGACTCGCACACCCACAGCTAACCGGTTAGCGGAACCGGTTAGGTAGCCGGATCATCTAACCGATTTCGTCAATCTGTTAGTCAGCCCTGCTCTCACCGGCAGCCCACTCTCTCAGGGCTTGGTCGCACAACGTCGAGGCTACTGCAAGCTCATCGCTGTAGACCCAGACTTGTGCGTCTAGACACGCACAGCCACGCTCAGCCACCAGTCTCGGTTGTCCCCGCTTTGCTAATATACACCGAGCCTGACTCTCGGGCTATAGTGAAAGGCGTCCAGGGATGCGCGGACTGGCAAGCTCAGTAGCGCGACGAAAAATGTCATTTTAGAAAGGCCAAGCATCACACACTGTACCCTTTAACTAGAACCATCCGCACGGCATAACGC
>NW_008246125.1:23776-25092 GCF_000281045.1 Saprolegnia diclina VS20
TACGCATGGACGAAATCATTGCTGCACTAGCACGAAATCACTGAAGCGCGTCGTGTGGCAGGTCATGGTCTTTATCTTCCTCTTCTCGCTCAGCAACTCGTACATCAACACGACCGCCGCGCCGTACGTGGCACTCTACTGGACCAAGGTCGAGACGCTCAACACGGCGTTGACGAGCATTTTGGGTGGCCTCGTCTTTGCGAGCGTGCTCGCAGCCACGGGCAAGTATGGCACCCAGTGGAACTGGCGCTACGTGCTCGTGCTCACGGCCATTGGTGCAAATGTGATTGATGCGGTCGTGGTCTATTGTACCATCTACGACGTGCTCTGCAGTCAGTGGTTCTTCCTTGGCGTCCTGCTCACGACGCAGCTGCCGTTGGGCATCAACTTTGTCGTTGGCACGTCTGCATCATCGAGCTCGCCGAAGAAGGCAGCAAAGGTGTCATGTACGGCCTTTTGACGAACTCGCCTGGTCAACCCTCTGCAAGCATCTACGACCTCTCTTAGGTTATGAGCTCACCTCACGCGCCATCACGCTAGGTGAAACAGCTTGCTCTCGCCATCCGGACGGCGCAGACGACGAAGAAAAAGAACACGAACAAGAACAACGGCTTTGAGACGCCCGCGGCGACTGCGTCCAAGAAGACGCCGCGCACGGACGACCTCGACGGCGCGCCTCCCTCGAAGAAGGCCAAGGCCAAGGCGCCGGTCCCCGAGAAGCTCGTCGTGCCGCCCAAGCCGCGGACGCTCGCCGAACCGCTCCAGTCGACGACGCTGCGCACGGTCCCGCGTGCGCCGACGCCGGCAGAGCTCAAGAAGAAGGCGCTTTTGGCGCGCGACTCGGTCGACGACTCGGACTTGCCGCCGCTCGTCGATGTTGACGAAACAGCTGGCGCGCTTGTGTCGCCGGTCGTCTCGCCGCGTCGTCACGGTTCCAGCCAGCTGGATGTGGCGGCGCTCATGCGCCATATGGCAGACGAGAACGCTCGGTCGATGCGCCTCATCTTGGAAGCCAGCGCGGCGCAGTCGCGTGTCCTCGCGGAGGACAACTTGCGGGCCGCGCGCGCTATGGCCAACGAGAACACCGAGCAGTCCCAACAGCTCATGCTCGCGATCATCGATCGACTCGCTTTGCTACCGACGCCAGCAGCTGCTCCCGCGCCCGTGCACGAGCCGCTGGCTCCGATGCATGGTGGCGAGGCGGTGAGCGCTCCGGGGTGTCCGCAAGCGATTGGGGCTCAAGCACTTGGGCAAGAAGCTGCGCCACGACCGGTGCTAGAGCTACGGGCTCCGGGGCAACCGGTCGTCGGAGGCGC
>NW_008246125.1:26687-35880 GCF_000281045.1 Saprolegnia diclina VS20
GGGTGCGTCATGACCATGTTCCTTGGGCCGCACCGTCGTGCCTCGAAGATTGCGCAGCGCGCGCAATTGTGCATCTTCCTCGGCTACGATCAAGAACATCGCGGCTACCGGCTCCTCAACCTTCGGACCGGCAAGCTCGAGAAGGTGCGCTACGACAACGTGTGCGTCTACGAGGACCAGACGGTCGAAGGCGCATACGTCAAGAAGGTCCTACAACGCGCCGCCAACCCCGGTGTTGGTGGCATCTCGTCCTTGGTCCCGTTTTGCACGCTGCCGGTCATGGAGATGCCGGAGACGTACGTGCCGTTGGTCGACTCGACTCGACCGGCCGCTGCGCCGAACAACTCGCGCGGCGACGACACGACGGTCGACGCGAGTCCGTCGCTGGACGACGCCCGCGCTGCTACGGTGGCGTCTGGTGACCGACGTCGTATCGTGTACACGGAAGACGGGGAGGACGAACCTGCGTCCGATGCTGTGGGAGGCGACGACGCTCCCGCGGTCGACGCTGCAGGCGCCGAGGACGCATCCGCTCAAGAAGCTGTGGGAGGACGCAAGCGCCGTCGTCGCGGCAGCAAGCGTCCCAAGCTCACGTTCCCCGTGGCGCCGGCCAAGCGCCCGCGCAAGAACACGCGCCCGCAGCGCTCGGAAGAGGCGCGTCGTGCTCCAGCCCGGTTCGTGCTTCTTACGGACGACGGCGAGAAGGAGTTTGACGTGCCGCAGTCGCACAAGCAAGCTCTCGCGTCGCCCGAGGCCGACAAGTGGCGTAAGGCGATGCTCGAAGAGTACAAGTCGCACATGACCAACCGTACGTGGCGCCTCGTGTCGCGTCCAGTGGGACGCAAGGTGCTCAACTGTCGCTGGCAATTCAAGCTCAAGGTCGATCGCGACGGCAACCTGCGCTACAAGGGCCGTCTCGTGATCAAGGGCTTCGAGCAGATCTTTGGCCTCGACTACGACGAGACGTACGCGCCGGTCATCCGCTTCGAGACCTTGCGCGCCATCCTGCTCTACGCGGCTTTGCGTGGCTGGAAGCTGCGCCAGTACGACTTTGTCACGGCGTTTCTCAACGCTGCGCTCAAGAAGGGTCAACTCGTCTACATGGAGCAGCCGGAAGGCTTCGCCAAGGACGTCCAACGCTTGGTGTGCCTGCTCATCAAGACGATCTACGGCCTGCGTCAAGCGCCTCACGAGTGGAACTCGATGTTGCACGAGTTCCTCGTGAGCCTCGGCTTCAAGCGCAACGAGAAGGATCGCGGCCTCTACACGAAAACTGTGGGAGGAAATGGCTACCGCGATGTCGTTTTCGTAACGGTGTACGTCGACGACCTGCTCATCCTCGGCGACGACAAGTACACGGAGCCGGTGATCAAGGCGCTCCTCGCCAAGTTCAAGATGACGCAGCTCGGCGACGTCCGCTACCTCCTCGGTGTCGAGATCGACTACATTCCCGGCAAGCGTCTGGCGTTCTCGCAGCGTCGGTTTACGCAAGAGATCATCGCCAAGTTTGGCAACATCAACATGAACCCGTCGATGGTGCCGCAGACGCCTGGTGCCGAGAAGTCCTGCGACATGCGGTCTTTGCCGCAGACGAAGCTCGACAAGGCGGCGTACCCGTACCGCAACCTCGTTGGTGCCTTGCAGTACCTCGTCACGGGCTCTCGCCTCGAGCTCGGCAACGCGGTGCGCACGCTGTCCAAGTACCTCAACTGCTACACGTCCGAGCACTGGGCCATGGCCCTACGCGTGGTCCGGTACCTCGTCGGTACGCTCGACTTCGGGCTCGTGCACAACATTGAGGAAGCGATGACGTACGACGGCCTCTCGATCGAGTCGTGGGCCGACTCCGACTGGGCCAACGACACCAAGGACTACAAGTCGATCACGGGCTACGTCACGAAGCTCAACGGCCAGACGATCTCGGCCAAGAGCTCCAAGCAGGACATCGTCGGGACAAGTTCGTGCCATTCCGAGACGATCGCGGCCAGTACGGCTGCGCGCGACGTCATGTGGCTCGAGCAGCTCCTCGAGGAGTGCTCGCTACAGCACACGAACTCGACGATGCTCATGGACAACCACGGCGCCATTTCGCTGTGTCAACGTCCAGGCTCGCACAAGCGCTCCAAGCACATCATGGTGCGCCACTTGGTGTGTCGCGAGTACGTGGAGAAGAACGGCCTGTCGATTCGCGCGGTTCCAAGTGCGCAGAACCAAGCCGACCTCTTCACGAAGGCCGTGACCATTCCCAAGTTCCTCGAGTTCCGCAGCGCCATCGGCATTGTCAACGTCAAGGAGGCGTTGGCCGACGCGCAAGCGAAGAAGGGCTCCTCGAGTGCGATGACCAAGCGCGTTGTGCCAGATCACGAAGTCCACTTCGAGCCCGAGCCGAGCTACGAGCTCGATGCCCTCTACGGTGAAGAAGATGCCGAAGACGATGTCGACTGCCTTGAAGGTGATGACGACGTAGTCGACGATGAAGATGATGATGATGAAGACGCGCAGGCGACCAAGGGTCGCAAGAAGGCGCGCGCCGCAGCCAAGGGGCTGGCGGCCACAACAACGATCCCAGATCGTCGGGTTGTGCATGGGCCGACTTCGCTACGGCGGAAGGACGGTGCCAAGGTTGACACGTTACGACGTGGGCAACGACGTGCGGCTATAGCGAGACGTCGCTACGGGGCCAAGAAGCACGCGAACAAGACGGGCAACTAGGTCGAAGAAGAGCCCGCCGTTGAAGACGGGGAGGTATGAGACTGCACCGGTACACCGGGGCAGGTCGAATCTTCAACGACTGGTTGTATCTTGATAAATGTAATGTATACAAGGGAAGGTGGTTTTCAAGTGACGACTGGGAAAGCCCTCGGGCCTCACTTCAGATTCGTACACTCGGGCTTTCCACCTGCCCGCACGCTATTTGCGCTGCAACGTCTGTGTGCTGTCTTTGCCTCGCCTGGTCAACCCTCTGCAAGCATCTACGACCTCTCTTAGTACCATCTACGACGTGCTCTGTGCTCTGCAGTCAGTGGTTCTTCCTTGGCGTCCTGCTCACGACGCAGCTGCCGTTGGGCATCAACTTTGTCGTTGGCCCGCTGCTCACCAACGTCCTCGATGCCCACTTTGACGTTGGGAGAGAGCGTATGCGCTCGATGCGCCCGAGACGCGGAACCACGTCGCGTACACGTGAGAGATTTCGTACGCTGCGACGGGTCTCGGCTGCCTCTGCGTCTTTCACTTGCCGAGCCAGAAGGCCGAGGTCGCCGACCTCAAGGCACGTGGTGGCAGCTACCCGCGAGTGGCCAGTGTCATTTACTTTGCCCTTTTTGTTATTTTGGCCACGTCCGTGACGGGCACGATGGCGTCGATGTTTGATAGCACGCGCTGCCTTCGCCTCGCCGGCGGCAGCGGCTGCGACGAAGCGCCCTCCCAGTTGTACCTTCTCGGTATCATCGTACCATCCAGCGGCAATCCAGCGGTGCGCTTCTCACGTTGCTAGCGCTGGCGCTGCGGGCCACGCCTGTGTACACTAAATTCTTCATTTTCTGTACGTGTAGTACCAAGGGAATATAACAGTACATACCTTAGTCGACCTTCAAGTGCGTTTGTTGTTGATGGAGAATGCGGCATGGCCTTGGCATGCGGTCGTCGCTGTACGTGATTGGTTGTATATTTTCATATGCATGTATTTTAATATCTACGTATTAGTATGTGAATAAAACAAATCTCCATGGACGCATCGGGTTGGCTCGTCGTGGCGTCCGCCTGTCTAGATCGAATACTGAAAGCAAGTGAAATGCGATGACACGCGACGAGAGCAGAAAGGATATGCAGGTGCTCTGCCGTGAACAATGGCGGTGCCAGAGCCACTACTGCGTACTCGGTTTCTGTACGTCAACACATTCTCGCTAACATGAGCGCTCCAAGTGTCACCGTCTTGACCCAGGCCGACCTCCTGCGCACGGTCCTAAGCTACCAGCAGGGCGTGCCGATGGCGGTCGGCCTGGCCTGCCAACGCTACCGCCGCCACCTCGGCCACGTCTCCCAGAAGGCCCACCCTGAAGTGACGCATCTCATCGCAACACCCGCGCGCTTCCACGGCTTTGTTTTGTCCAAGCTCGTCCAACACCGCGATGTCACGACGGCTCTTGCCCTTCTCGCCACATTTTCCGACGCCACGACGCTCAAGCTGCCACGCGTCAAGCAAAAGTACACCTACACGATGGACTACGCCGCGAGAGCGCGCAGTCTACCGCTCCTAAAGGAGCTCCACGCGCGACGGCTCGGGAGCTGCTCCAACGCTGCCTTGGACGCAGCGGCGGCCAACGGCGACGTGGCCATCCTGGAATTTTTGCATGCCAACACATACCAGCGCTGTACGCAAAAGGGCCTCGCGGCCGCGCGGCGCAACAAGCATCTCGATGTTGTGGCGCTTCTCGAGGAGAGACGCGACCGGTGCCGTGAGACGACGTCCCATGAGATCTCGGGCGCCCAGTTTGGTTTTGCAGCCCCGTGTATAGTTCAATAATGTGGTCTAATGGGTCCCAGAGTGTGTCCGAGCAGCGTTTAATCAAAACACTAAGTCTCGTAGCGCGTTCCAGTAGTCTGCGTTTGCCAACCACCTTAAGCGTTCGCATACAGACGGTGTCGATGAGCGAAGCTTTTTGAATGACCCTATTCTTGGACCCTGGCTGGGGTCCTATCGTCGTGACGTGGCGTGCTCTCGTACCTCGATGACGCCTTACACTGAGAAGATATGTCTTGTGCATTCCGATCTAGTTGTGTAGGCGTTACGCTAGATGATGGATTAGGGATTAGGGTCGACGGCAATGTGCCTCCAAGCACGCGATTGCAGCGGTGTACGCCGCCTGACTGGGCATCCACTCGGCGCGGAGCGCAATGCCACACTCGTGCAAGAGCAAGAGAAGCGGCATCGGGTAGTACGCGTTGGCGCCAAGTAGAGACGCATCGATGGCCGCCGCTTCCAAGGGAAACCCGTGCGCGAGTAGCCAGCGCGCGCCGTTGATGTTGCGCTCTTGTAGCGCAGCGAGAACAACATTTGGTTGCACGGTCGCTCGATGGACGAGCGTCGCTGCCACGTCAAAGTGTGTACGCTGTATCGCAGCAGCAAAGGCGGCATCGACGTCGGCATCGCTGGACGCGAGGACGTCGAGCAAGTAGGCGGCAACGCGGACGTGGCCGTTGGCGGCGGCCCGTGTGAGCGCGTGCGAGGTCGCAGCGACGCCGAGCTCTACAAGGAATTGGATAACGTCGAGACGACCGTCTGCTGCAGCGCGCGTGATCGTGTTGCTCGAGTACGCAAAGCCGCGGGCAGGGAGCGTCTGCAGTAGCGGGAGCAGTCCCGCCGCAGCCACGTCGTCGACGAACCCAGGGTAGTACGTCTCGGGCACGTGCGTGCAGAGGTAATCGGCCAGCACGCTCTTCCCAGCAGCCACCGCGCGCTTTAGAACGCGTGGCTTCCACCCGATCGTCGTGTACGTTCGCAGTAGCTGGACAAGGCGGACGTCCGCATGCGGAATGCACGACCACGGCAGCCTCCGGCCGAGAAGACATGGCTCGTACGCTGCATCCCCTCTCAGCGGCTCGAAGCGTTGACAGAGCTGTGGAAGGTAGCGCCGCTGGTCCATGAGATACGACGCGATTGCGAGGCGGTTGTACAGAAACGCTGTCTCGATGGCTTCGGCGAACGCAAGGTCCGGGCGGCAGGCCAGAATCCGCCGCACAGCATCGATGTCGCCTTCGTAGATGGCCAAGTGCAGCGGGAACCGAGCGTCATATGAACCGTCGCGCGCCAAGCCGAGCTTAAAGCCAGGTATGCTCGTGATCAGAGCGTCGTCGTCGCTCCGCAGCGGCCGAAAGGTGGGCGGAAAGACATACCTGTTCTGGAGCCAGCGATCTGCTGTCACCAACGTGTCCTTGGTAAAGACATTTGCCTCAAGAAAGCGATATCGGACGTCTTCGTAGACGCCAAATTGGTAGCCAAAGATGACCGCGGCCAGAGGCGGCAACGTCAGCACGACGCTCGCCATTTGCAAATGCGAAGAATGTCGGTTGCTACAATCCGATCGCGGGGTCTTGGTTTTTGTATACCATACAAAACATAAGATATGGCGTGGCGGAACATAGTGTCGGCAGCCTGTCGTGAACTGTCTTGAGGTCATCGAATCCGAATATCATCCGCACGCGTACTTGGCCCTCGACAAACTCGCTGTCGAGGCGGCACTGGTAGTAGAACGGATTAAACTTGACGCAGTGGCTGCCTCGCACGTCGTCGAGCCCTTAGTTCAGACCACCGCACGTTGCCATCCGACGGACTCGACGTCGGGTCTTCACTCGGTTCGTGCGTGGGCTCATCCGAAGGCTCGTCCCTGACCTTCGGATGAACCCACACGATCATTCATTTGTAAAAATCTCGGCAGCGTTTCTAATAAGCGAGAAAAGGTCAAATGCGAATGCGCGCTCGTACGTTCGACGCGCGTGGATGGAGCAGTTTCTCGCGGCACCCGTCAAGCTGTGTTTTGAGCACGGCCAACAAGTGCACAATCTTGAGCCGTTGCCCGAATCAGCACGCTCATCTTAGCTACGCATTTGAACCTACCCACAGTCCGTCCCTTGGGCGGCATTCCAGCACGAAGCTCTCTCTTCTCCCCACGCACTAGCGTTATAGCCACGGGGCGAAAATGAGTACTAGAATTCTTTTGCTTAGCATGTATATCCCACCCATTTCATGCGCGGATGCGAGGCGCTCCGTCCGAATGATACAACTACCAAGCTCGAGGTTGTCACGTTTTCAGCTACCACGCAAACTCTTCCTTGTGAAAGTCAAAGCCATACTTCCGCGCGACGGATTGCACTTCGCGCGTGAGCGGATCGGGCCCGCACGCCAAAACGCACACCGACTTGCCGACAAAGATCGTTCTGTTGATCAGTTCGTCCCACTTGGGGCGGCGGGCGTTGTACGGTTGGTGCACCATCGACGCAGAATGCACGCTGCCTTCAGTCGACGCCGTCGTCACATAAAAGCGATAGACGAGCGACTCGGGCAGCGGGTACATGAGTGTCTCGGCCATGAGCAGATCGTTCGCGTCGCGCACCACCCAGTACAAGTGAAAGACAGCCCCAGGTTTGCCCTGTTTGTGCCGAAGCTGGTTAATCGTGCTCAGCATCGGTGTAATGCCGACGCCGCCGGCAACGAGAACGACGACTTGGTACGATGGGAGGTGCACCGACACGGTGCCGTACGGTCCCCCGAGCACAATCGGCAGCGTCGCTCGACCCGTACCCGTGCGAACGACGACGTCTGCGACCAACTTGTCTGCAAACCGTTCGGTCGTCATGGCCTTGATGCAAAACCCGATCGAGGTACCGTCCGGCGTGACGACGGCCGTGAACGGATGCCACTCAACGCCCGAGACACTCGGAACTTGCAGGTAGTAGAATGACGATGGGTTCATGGTCGCCACCCATTTCTTCGTCAACGGTGTCGATGGCAGCGTCAGTGTCACGGTCTTGGGGCCCGCTAGTTGAACGGCAGCATCAAAGGTTTGGCAGAAAGCGCGAACACGAAAGACGCCCGAGAGCACGTAGAGCGCGAGGGGTACAATCATCGCGTACGCAATCACAGTGCTGTGCAAGACGACAAAAATGAAGGCGAAGACCGACGCGATGCGGTGGTGCATGTAAAAGCGCGCATAGTGCTTGCGCCGAAACCAGCTCGCCACGACGAGCGAGAGGCCTGCTACCAGGGCAAATGCGCCAGCGATGGGCCGCACGGCGGACAGCCCATACACTTGAGTGCTAACGGGACTCGTCGCTGGAATGTACAGCACCAGGTGCACGAGGCCAAAGAGCACAAACAGCCACGAGCTCGCACGATGGAATTTCAGTACACGGTCATGGGACGAGCCAAATAAATGTTGCCAGTGCGGTCCGCGCGCAATTGGAATGAGCGAAAACATCAGGCTCAGTAACGAGAGGTGGCCCGAGATGAACGCAAAGCGAGCGTAGTTGAGAATCGGCGTTGGCGTCTGGAGATAGAGACTGGCACCGACGAGCGCACCGAGAAAGAGCAGCACGATAATGCCTTCTCCGATCTTGAGGTCGGCGAGAATCTGCACCAGTGGCGCAAGACCTTTGTCGGATTTGGGCGGAGCGCACAACGTTGTGTAGTTGATGAGGCGGAAACGACCCAAGTACGTGGCGACAATACCAAGCGCCAACATGACGCCAAAGACACCAGCTGCAATGACCGCCGTGTAGAGTGTGTTGAGCGGTGCATTGACATTGTGCGCCGCGTTGAGCGTCAGCTGAAGCGCACCGCTGGCCTTGTGGTCGGATGGGAATGACTTGGTGTCGTACGACCACGTCAACGTCGTGACGCCGCTCGGGTCAATGGCCACGTCCGAGTCGACAACGGCTGCAAGTCGCCGCTGAAACGTAAACGAGAGCACACCGTTGATGTGCGTCGACTGCGTCACGTTGATTGGCGATTGGTCCGAGTTGACGGTGGTTTCGCGACGGCCATAGCCCTTCATGGTGTAGAGCAACGCAGGAGGTGCCGCGACATCCAAAATCACAACGTTGTACGGTGTGTCGCCGACCATTTTGGGCGTCGACGCAATGGCAAGCGACCCCCACTGCACCGTGTCGTCCGAGATGTTGAACTGGAAGCAGACATACTCGTCTTGAACAAGTACCTTGATGGATGCTGGCGTACGGCCCATTGCAATGACGGGGGCCGCAGCAAACGCAGGAGACGCACACACGTTGGTGGTCATGGCTGGCGCAGCAGCGCTAAGAACCCCGACGAAGAGCAACTCGACCAGCGAGACGAGATGAGCTTTGAGACGCATCGATGGAACACACTACTGCCCTTACGGCAAGAGGCAGCAAAATCGTTTTTAGTTTCAAGATGAGCTCCGCTTCTCGTTCAAAATGGCCAAGATGGCTCTTCAGGCGAGTGAAACCGAAACGAGAATCCTTGCATTTCACGTCGTCCAATGAATGTCCTTCACTCGGACGTCAACTGGTTTAAACAACCTTGTGCGTTGGTTTAACGTCAACCAATGAAAACACTCCATGATGTGTAAGGACGCGATCTTGTCGGCCTTTTTTACGAATCCAGGTACATTGAGAAAGCGACGTCGTTGCCCGTCGTGCCTTCGGCCAACCATTTCAA
>NW_008246125.1:36833-43095 GCF_000281045.1 Saprolegnia diclina VS20
CTGGTTCAAATTCTCGCCGACCTCAAGATCGGTGAAGTCGTGATCGTGCTGCTCTTTCTCGGGGCGCTTGTGGGCGTCGGTCTGTACCTCCAGACGCCGACACCGATCCTCAACTATGCCAACTTTGCGTTCATCTCGGGCCACCTCTCGCTCATCAGTCTCATGTTTGCACTGCTCCCGATCGCGCGCGGACCGCACTGGCACTTTCTCTTTGGCATCTCGCACGACCGCATTCTCAAGTTTCACCGGGGCGGCTCGCGCATCGCGTTTGTCTTTGGCGTGCTGCACTTGATTCTGAATCTGAAGTTCACGAGTCCCGCCAGCACCCAAGTGTACGGCCAGACCCAAGTCATTCCGCTCGCGGGCTTGGTCGCGCTCGGGTGCTTTCTCACGCTCGTGATTGGCGGCTACGAACCGATCCGCCGCCGCTTCTACGCTCTCTTCCAGCTCCACCACCGCGTCTTCTCGCTCATCGGGCTCGTGGCACTTCTCTTGCACAGCACGGTCGTGCGGTACATGATGCTTTTGCCGCTCGTCGTGTACGATCTCTCGGGCGTCCTCCGGCTGCGCGCGTTTTGCCAGACATTTGACGCCCGCGTCGATGCGACGGCGGAAAACGTCGTGACGCTTGTGCTTCCTCCCACCGACCAGACCAAGCGCTGGGCGTCGACCATGAACCCGTCGTCGTTCTTCTACGTCCGCGTGCCCAGCGTCTCGGGCCTGGAGTGGCATCCGTTCTCGGCCATCGTGACGCCGGATGGCAACTCGATCGGCTTTTGCCTCAAGGTCATGACCAAACACCGTTTCGTCGACGACGTCTTCCAGTATGCGCGCTCGCAGCAAGCACTGACGCTGCCGACCACGGTCGGGGGGCCGTACGGCAAGCTGTCGCTGGACCTTGAACGATACGACGTGGTCCTTCTGGTGGCCGGCGGCATTGGCGTGACGCCGATGCTGAGCCTCGTCAACCAGTTTCGACACGTCAATCTCAAGGTCGGGAACAAGCTGCGTCTCTTTTGGAGCGTGCGCGAGGCGAGCGAGCTCTTGTGCGCCGATCGTCTCATGTTTCCGTTGCCGGCGTCGCTGTATCACCGCTTCTACGTGACGAAAGCGAGTGACGAAGGGCAGGTCATGAGCGAGTCGTCGGGTCCAGTGATCTACTACCCTGGACGCATGGTGCTCGACGAGATTGTCAACAATATCGCATACGCTGGCAAATCGGTGTGCGTTCTTGCGTGTGGACCGCCGGGTCTCGTTGCCGACACGCAGCGCCACGCGCGGAAATGTGGCTTTGACTTTCACAAGGAAGAGTTTCTGTTTTAATTCACAATATTCGCGCATAACACAGCTAGCTATGAGTTTGCAAGTAAGGAGTCGACCTGCCGCGAGTATGACGTTTCCACCGTCGCCTGATGCATGAGTTGCAGCAGCGGAAGGGTGTTGAAATGCTCTAACAGTGACAGCGTAGTCGTATCGGCATCGTTTCGCGTTCAGAGTATATATCGCAACTACACCCCTGTTTACTTGTACAATACTAGTACATGTATATCATACAGTCTAATTGTCGCTCATGCATCGATGGGGAAGGCTTCGAGGACGTCGCAGCGCGAGCTGGTCATCATTTCTGTGTGGATTTGATTGAGTGCGTGCTCGGCGAGCGCGGCGCGATTCTCTGCCTCTAGTACCGCTGCTTCGAGCTGGCTAATCACGACTGCCTTCATTTCCATCGCGTGGCGCACTCGCTCGTGAAGTCGCTCCATTTCGTCTTGCTTGGCGCGGGCCAACTGCTCCTCGAGAAGTCCTTGCTGGAGCGCATGGTGCTGTACGAGCCGCGTTTTCTCTTCGACCATTTGCGTCTGGAGCGCCCGGTGCGTGGCCAATAGTGCGTCGTACTTGGCCTTTTGCTCCTCCACGGCCTCGGCCTCGCCAGCGACCTGGGCCTTAAGCTTACAGATGGCGACCTCGCTGCGTGGCATGGCGGCCTCGAGTTCCTGAATGCGCGTGTTGGCTTGCGCGAGTTGCCGCTCGAGCGACTTGGCCTGGCACCGCGCGTCTTGAAGCGCACTTGTTAGAACCTGCGCCTCCTTGTCGAGCTGCATCAAGACCGCCTGTAATTGGAGCTCCGCTTGCGTCTTGAGCGCGTCGATCTTGCTCGTCACGGCGTCTTTGAGCTTGGCTTCGTACGCGACTTTCCACGACTTGGCCTTGGCGCGCACAAGTCCAACCTTTTCATTGCATGCGGCTTCGACCACTGCGAGCTGCGCGTCGGCGGCCGCTTGGATCTCGACAACTTTATCGTCGTAGAGTTTTGTGAGGTTCTCAAGCTCTTCAAAATGGGTAATTTCGAGGCGCTGGGTTAGCTGGTCGAGCTCCGTCACATGGCTCGCCCGTAGACTCGATGACGCATCGACCTCGTGCGCGAGCTCCGACTCGATGGCGGCGACGCGCGTCGCCCAATCCATTTCGGCGTCCGTGTAGTTGGCGCGGAGCGACGTGAGCGCATTCGTGAAGTGCTTTCGCAAGACGTCAATGTGGTCAACGAGCGTGTTTTCTCGACCAGGTCGAAGTCCTGACGTGCGCACAATGACGACGTGCTCGTCCAGGGCCGCCGCCATCGCCTGCGCCATGCGCCGCTCGGTCGTCGCAAACGGGGTTGCAAGCGCTGCACTTGGCGTTTCCTCGACGCGACACTGCTGCTTGAGTTTTAGCACCGCGTCTCGAGTGGCTTCGTACGCGCGAGCGCTCACGAGGGGTGTTTCGCCCGCCATCCCAGCGTTTCCTTGACTGAAACGATCCTCGTGGCTGAAACCACGCAACTTGAAGCCCCAATTTTCCCATGAACTCGCCATAGCATTTGTGCACTTGCGAGGTCGTCTCGTCCTTGGCGCTCCGCGCGGCTTTGGTGTGTACGCGAGTGCGTACCATCGAGAGAGCGAGAGTATGTAAAATGACTCTCACAGATTGGGGCGATTGAGATGAAAACCACTGAAATCTTTGGCCAACAATCAATCTTAGCGTCTGGTAGATCCAACGGCGCGCATGCATTGGCGACAAGTACGAAAACGTCCTTGTTCAGCGATGTCGGTAGACTTTTAGGCGGTTTGGAATGCCACAAGCAATATACGTAATGCTTGCTTGATGGCCATTGACGCTGGTTTTCACCACCAAGTGCAGCTCCAAGTGCACGCACGACGTCGCAGATCCCAATTGAGCAACTACGTCACGGACACATTGACGAGGTTGACAAGCTCTCCGGTGTGGCTAATGACCGACACGTACGAGAGTAGAAAAGGCTTCACTGGTCGACCTCATAGGATTCATCACATTGGACTTCGCGGATCGACCAACGCTGTTGACGCTGGCGTCGCAATGATTTTTTGTGACTTGATGTTTGTATGCAAGTTGCTTCAATTTGCAGTTTCGATTTCGACCAATCACGCGAGCTGGATTCTTGTCGCTAATAAATTATACGCCATATACGTGTGTTTTGTATGTGGAATAAAATGTTGGGTATTGTAGGACGATCCGCCGACTTCGCGTGTCATCATTTTCACTTTGCACAATGCAGATCAACATCATCGCCGCGGTGCCCCGCAACCGCGTCATCGGCCGGAATGGGTCGCTGCCGTGGTCGCTGCCCAAGGACTGGAACTACTTTCTCAACACGGTCAAGGGCCACGTCTCGATCATGGGCAAAACGTGCTTCGACGAGTTCGCGGCCGGCCCCGCGTACCCCGCCATTGTCGTCTCCCGGACGCTCGTCGAAGCCGGCAAGACGCCGCCGCACACGAGCCTCGCATGCAGCTACGAAGAGGCGCTCGATATTGCGCGCAACCAAGGTGTGAACGAGGTTTGGATTCTCGGCGGCCAACGCATCTACACCGAGGCGCTGGCCTCGGCCGACAAGCTCTACATCACGCGCATTGACGCTGAGTACGACGGTGACACGTACTTTCCCGAGTGGGACAAGCATTTTACCGTGTGCGAGTCGCGCGTTGAAGACGAAGACAACGGCGTCCAGTACGAAACATTGTCCCGGCAAATTATATGGTCTCACGCCACCTCTGTAGGCTCGCGTTTGAAGTGTGGTCGAAATCGGCTGCAAAGTAGGTCGACCTAAATGCGCACCGTAGTATTGCCCGGCTACGAGGTCACTATATACTAATTAACGACTCGTATCTCCGCCACGGACTGGGTCGTAAGAGACGCTGTGCCTGAACTCGCACAGGAGCATTCGACCCGCTTGTTTTTCACGCACCAAGAGGGACGAAGTAACAAGCATGTCCACTATTGATCAGTTTTAGATCGCTTGTCTACACTGTCGTCCCACCTTCCTCTCTGACAGGGTCACTTGAGCTTGCAATTATATCTCTAGTCAAGATGCAGCTAGCGCATCCAACCATTCCATGATGTGAGGTATATCATGCTATACAGCAGGCCTGATCACGAAGCTGAAGCCGTCCTTGATACAATAAACGGTGCCTCGCAGCTAGAACTACACGCGGTGGAAGGACAGCAAGAAGACGTCCGCGCGCCAAGTCTGCCCTTCCCGCCCAGCATGGACTCCACCGCATCGAGACGATGGTGAAGACGAAGGTGCAGACGAAGGTGAAGATGATGACAGAGCTGACGACGACCAAGTTGTGCACACCAGCGCTAGCGCTGCTCCGCCGCAGCCTGCTTTGCGAGAGGAGGGTTCGCCTCCGCAATCTGTCTTTTTTCCAAAATAAAGTCGTCGTCCACGAGCTCCACGAGCTCCAGCGGCCCACGTCCCCTGATTCACTTTAGCTCGTCTTGAACTATCGCAAAAGGAAGTAGGAGTCCCCACTTCCATCGTCCAATTCCATAGAACCACAGTCATTCCAAAAATGTCAACCATATTAAACACGTTCAGGTCTAAGAGGTTTAAAAATTTCAAGGTATATAAACATTTATCGCGCTAAAACAGAAACTCTTCCTTGTGAAAGTCAAAGCCACATTTCCGCGCGTGGCGCTGCGTGTCGGCAACGAGACCCGGCGGTCCACACGCAAGAACGCACACCGATTTGCCAACGTACGCGATATTGTTGACAATCTCATCGAGCACCATGCGTCCAGGGTAGTAGATCACTGGACCCGACGACTCGCTCATGACCTGCCCTTCGTCACTCGCTTTCGTCACGTAGAAGCGGTGATACAGCGACGCCGGCAACGGAAACATGAGGCGATCGGCGCACAAGAGCTCGCTCGCCTCGCGCACGCTCCAAAAGAGACGCAGCTTGTTCCCGACCTTGAGATTGACGTGTCGAAACTGGTTGACGAGGCTCAGCATCGGCGTCACGCCAATGCCGCCGGCCACCAGAAGGACCACGTCGTATCGTCCAAGGTCCAGCGACAGCTTGCCGTACGGCCCCCCGACCATGGTCGGCAGCGTCATCGCTTGCTGCGAGCGCGCATACTGGAAGACGTCGTCGACGAAACGGTGTTTGGTCATGACCTTGAGGCAAAAGCCGATCGAGTTGCCATCCGGCGTCACGATGGCCGAGAACGGATGCCACTCCAGGCCCGAGACGCTGGGCACGCGGACGTAGAAGAACGACGACGGGTTCATGGTCGACGCCCAGCGCTTGGTCTGGTCGGTGGGAGGAAGCACAAGCGTCACGACGTTTTCCGCCGTCACATCGACCCGGGCGTCAAATGTCTGGCAAAACGCGCGCAGCCGGAGGACGCCCGAGAGATCGTACACGACGAGCGGCAAAAGCATCATGTACCGCACGACCGTGCTGTGCAAGAGAAGTGCCACGAGCCCGATGAGCGAGAAGACGCGGTGGTGGAGCTGGAAGAGAGCGTAGAAGCGGCGGCGGATCGGTTCGTAGCCGCCAATCACGAGCGTGAGAAAGCACCCGAGCGCGACCAAGCCCGCGAGCGGAATGACTTGGGTCTGGCCGTACACTTGGGTGCTGGCGGGACTCGTGAACTTCAGATTCAGAATCAAGTGCAGCACGCCAAAGACAAACGCGACGCGCGAGCCGCCCCGGTGAAACTTGAGAATACGGTCGTGCGAGATGCCAAAGAGAAAGTGCCAGTGCGGTCCGCGCGCGATCGGGAGCAGTGCAAACATGAGACTGATGAGCGAGAGGTGGCCCGAGATGAACGCAAAGTTGGCATAGTTGAGGATCGGTGTCGGCGTCTGGAGGTACAGACCGACGCCCACAAGCGCCCCGAGAAAGAGCAGCACGATCACGACTTCACCGATCTTGAGGTCGGCGAGAATTTGAACCAG
>NW_008246125.1:77956-102348 GCF_000281045.1 Saprolegnia diclina VS20
AACTACAATGGCATTTGATTGGACAAAAATACAATCCTGGACTCGGATTGGCCAAAAAGAACCAAACGGCCGCAGTCATTTTGACCAGCAACAACGGGGCTTGACACCGGTATCGTATATTGAGCATTCGTTAGTTCTTGTACAACGCTCCTATCTCTATTGCATCGCCTACTCGGGCAGAATCATCTCGTCTGTGAGAGGCGACGGCAAGTATGTGTCAAACTTGGCCGCGAGCTGCTGCTTTTTGGTGAGGATTTCACCACGCGAGCTCGTAATGTCATTCCGGACGTCGGCCACGTTGATCACGTCCATAAAGTGCGCCAGCAGCGGCGCCTTCACCGCGCTGCGCTCGTCGTCACCGTGGTACCGGCAGTCCATGCGCAAAAAATCGTGAATCGCAAACGCATAATGATGCACGACAGCGAACACGAGCATCTCGACGCAAATGACAAAGTCGCTCAGCGCCGACGCGATCGCACTCGCGGTCCAGCAGTCGGGGCAGCCAATGTTCCAGTCGGCGCTAATGACGCCGACTATCTCAAGGAGCGTGATGAGCATGCTCTGCCAGTACGTGAAGAAGATGATCATCTTGATGGCCAAGAATTTCGGCAGCGGCTTCATTGGAATGAGCTCGTCGACTGTGCCAAGGTAAAAGAGCGTGAGGCAGTAGAGCGCCCACGACTGCGAGAGCGTGAGTACAAAGCAGAGGTACCCGTACGCACGGAGCGGGTTGAGCATCTCGCCTTCGCCGTAGACGCCAAGGAGCGACGAGACGAGCGTAATGAACGACGCAGCGAGCTTCACTGGAATGTACTGCAAAATGCCGATCGCGGTCAGGCGCACAAACTTGTTGCCCATGGGCCATGGCTTGATGCAGTACTGGACGCCGGCCAAGTGCCGCACTTGCTTCTTGCTCCGGAGCGTGTTGGCCAAGACCGATTGGCCGCCAAGGTACACGACGAGAAAGTAGTAGAACGAGTGCAGTGCAAAGGCCTCGTAGCAGTCGCGGATCGTCTCGAAAATGAGCTTGTGCTGGTTGAAGACGAGCGCGAGGTACGAAGTGACGGCGTAGATCGGGACCATGAGCAAGATGCGGAGGATGTACTTGCGCACGCCCACGACCGGGTTGCACGTCAAGTGCGTCCAGATCTCCCAGCCCGAGAGCAGCACCGAGAGAAGCGTGAAGATGGCCGAGATCGCGTACCCGAGCGTCTCGACGCGCATGCCCAGAACCAGAGAAAGATCCGTTGCCGCTTGCAGCCGGCCGCGTGGTGCCACAAGGCCATTGGTCGAGTATCGACCAATCCTCATCGAGTTGAATCGGAATTGTGCCCAATGGCATTCGAGAGGCTATATTCGAGATGCCGGACGATCCGCATACGGTCCGGATAAAAAGGCGGATGGTCCGATTGTCTGGACACGACGACCACTCAAGCAAAGGGTACAATGACACTTCTCTCTCCTAGTCGTTCGGTTAGTCACTGATAACGACGACGATATAGTCGATATGCGAGCAAACCAACCACAAGAAAACAGAGCCATGGCAGCTGAGCCGACCGTCGAGCCGCCCGTGAACTCCGCCATTCGGTCAGCCGCAAGCGCAAGCGCGGCCATTGCGTCCAGCGTGGACGATCAAACGACCCAGTCGCGTCATGCGTTCCCTTCTACCGTCGTCAACGAAGATGACGCCCTCCAAGGAACTGGTACTTGTGCAAAGTGCAAAGTGCAAACTCAAGCGAAACATTCTCGGCTAGATCCTCAGGAGGGACAGACGTTTGACGACGCCATCAAGTTTGTCGAGGCGATGCGCCGGTATGGCCACGAGCGCGGCTTTAACGTCATGAAGGACGGCAAGGTCTTCAACGCGCGCCACCCGCACCCCGAGGACGTCCGCCGAAACGGGTCGATCTGGCGCTGCAACCTCTACTGCAACTACAAGATCAAGACGGACGCGTCCGACCCGCGACTGCGGTCCGTGTGTCCGTGGTCGGTCAAGTTTGCGTACAGCAAGAAGGCCAAAAGCTACGTCGTGGTCTCGGTCGCCAACGAGCACAACCACGTGACCGCGCCCGTGCAGGAGTTGGTAGCGCTACTCCGCGCCAAGAAACAGTGGCCCGAGTACGTCGAGCACACGTGGCAGCAGCACGTGGCTGCCACGGTTCGCACGCCACACAGCGTGACGCTGGGTAGCGACGACAAGTGGCATGTCTCGATCACGACCGAGCATCGCAGTGCCCTGAGCGTTGTGACGACGACGACGACGACGCACATTGTCACGCTACACGACGCAGCCCACGGCGGCATCCCGACATGCAACTGCGCCATGTTTCAAGCGCTCTTTATTCCGTGCTCGTGCATTTGCTCGGTACACGACGCCCTCACGACGCCACGACTCATTTTGCGCTTTCACTAGGTGCTCCAACACACCAAGAAAGTTGTGTTTGCGATCGCCAACCTCCATTCGCGCTGGCACTTGTCGTCGCATGCGCTGTATGATGCCGCGCTGCAACGCATCGAAGATGACGCTGCCGACGTCGACATGTTCGGCGCGCCGGTGCCCCAGAACCAGGTCCTCGTGCCGTCGCCGGTACCAGGGCTCTTCTTCAGCAAGGCCGAGTACGACGCCATCGACGTGCCAGAAGACAAGGCACAGCGTCTCTTGCAACTGCGCGCGACTTTTGGCGAGGTCGAAGCTGCCATCTACGCGGACGAGAACCTCTGCCGCCTCTTCCAGCAAACCATGGCGAGCTTCGCCATGGCGATCCAAGAACAGAGACGTGACGACGACGCAACCGACTCGACGACGCCAAGCACGACGACGGCGACTGATCGGTACAATGACAGTACACTGTAGCATGAGGCCAATCTCAAGCAAAGCATGTAGACCGGCATCGCCAAAACCACCAGCGACCAAGCGCCACAAGACCAGCAGCTTTCGCGTCTAAGAGCATATATGACGATCCTGGTCCTTCAGGTCTGATATGCTTGTAAGTGATGGAGCGAAAACGCAGCGGCGACAGGAACGGTGCCAGTGGCTACGAGCTCGGGACTACGTAAGCTTAGTATGCAGAAATGGCACTGTAGCACATTCGGCTCCGACGACTACAATCACGTGTCGCCAAGCCCACGTTATGCCATCCACCTCGCCGAGCAAGGGCATGCGTACGATCAATGCAGTGTAATTTGGACCAAAGACAATGCAGCGAGGCGTCCGGTGCATCGTGAAAGCACCGACGACCACGAGCACGAGACGGGCTACCTGGCGGCGGCCATCATGAAGCGCCGTGGCGACTCTGGCCTTGGCCTGTCATTACGATAGTAGCTACATTTCTACAAACGCTTCCTAGAAGACACCCAATTATAGTACCGATGTCGGGCACGGCGACCGCCCGAGCTTACTTTTCGAGGTCGGGCGTCAACAAGAGCGCGGTTGCTTCCGTCGCGGCGGGCGGAGCGACGGCTTCGGGGGCGGTCGTCGGCGACTCGTACTCGCGCTCGAGCTGCTCGAGCGGAATGAACGTAAACTTCTTCGTGAGCACCGGAAGAGCTTCTTCAAGGACCGCGACGGACCACGGGCGGTCGTGCACAATGAGGACACTGCCGTTGCGCGTCAGCGCCTTGATGTGCCATGCGTTGATCTTGGAAATGCGCACTTGGGCGTCGTGGGGGTAGACGCTGCCCATCGCAAAGCGGTACCCGTACTTTTCAGCGACTTGCACCATGTCCTTGTTGAACCAGCCCGAGCCGGGGCGAGCCCAGCGAACGCGCCTGCACAAGACACATGAGCCCATGTACGAAGCAGAGGCGGTACGTACGGCTGGTACTTGAGCAGCGTCTCGTGGCAGTGGAGCAGCTTGCGCTCAAAGACGCTGATTTCATCGCGGATGCTGGGCTCATCCGCGACAAAGTGGTTGCCAATCACGTGGCCTTCATCGACAATGCGCTGGAGGATGTGTTCGCGGCCCGCCACGTTGGACTGGATGATGAAGAACGTGGCCTTGACGTTGTTCTTCTTGAGCGCGTCGAGGATCAGCGGCGTGTTGTTGCTCGGCGCATCGTCGATCGTGAGCGAGACGACGGCGGCGTCGGTCTCGGCAAACCAGATCGCAGCCGGGTACCGGTTCCGGAGCCGGCGCATGAGGAACTTGGGCTGCGTGTAGACCGCCGCCAGCGCCAGCGCCGCAAAGGTGAAGACGCCGATCTCGGCCCAATGCAGCCACGTGAGCGTCCCAAGGAGCCCCGGCGGCAGCGTCACCGTCGGAATCATCGTTGTCGTGTTGCCTGCCATCTCAGCTGCCGACTTTGAAATGGCTCTGGACCCACCCCAACGTATATACAGCCGATACAAAACCCAAGAGAACGGCAACGTCAATGAATTGAAATTTTCGACCCGATACAAGCGCCAAGAGGCCGGCGCCGAATTTAATTCGAATGATATCCATCTAAGCCGCACAAATGCATATTTGATTCGGACGTTGAACACCTTGCGCTTTGTATGCAGCGTTGATAAGACGCAGTTGCCGGGTTGTGGCGGCGTCACGCATGTCGAACGCTCATGGCGACGCGACGCATGGGCAGCGCTGGAGCATGGCGAAGACGATCGAACGAGATGCGAGGACATGAGATCATGGCGTCGGCGAATACGCATGTTCCATGCATGGTTGGAAGGATGCGAGGATGGAAGCTTGGCATGCGAATCTCTTGCACCTCAAGGAAGTCTCGAATGGAAGGAACGTGGCAGCTGCTGCTGGTAGCAAGAGGCCTCCCGGCTCACGGGGCAGCGATGGGCCGAGCCGTGGGCGGTTGTGCATGACAACCGAGGGCTTCCTTGGATGTCCCGCGGAATGCACAGTGGGCACGGCAGGAAAGATAGTTTAGCAAGCAGTTGCCAATCCACACTTGGTGCTCGAGAAGTGTTTTCTGAGAATCGGAATAGTCCAAGCGGTGATGGAGCGCATGGCCTCGGAAGGAAGGAGGAATGTGGAGTAATACGCATCAAGAAGGGATAGTTCACGAGTTTAGAGGAACTTGGAGACGCCGTCCTGGATCGAGCTGAACGAGAGCTCCGAGGCGTCCGTGGCGCTCAAGTAAATACCGACGCCGACAAGACCACGCTTGATGGCTTCCTTGGAGCTGGCGTACAACATCTTGCTCTTGACGCGGGCCGTATCGGGCGACCACGAGATGAACACGAGCTTCGACGTCGGGCGACCGTCCTTGGTCGTGAAGTCGAGGTCGATCAGGCCGTACCGGCACTCGTTCGTCGTCGCGTTGAGCTTGGCGGCAAAGTCATCGTACGTCTCCGAGCGGTCGCCACGGTGCTCAATGACGATCTCCGAGTCGCCCTCGATCTTGTAGATGAAGTAGCGGAAGTTGAACGGCGCCTTCTGGAGCTTGAAGTCGTTGAATTCCGTCACGACGTCGTCATGGACACCCACACCCGAGCTCTACGCAGATGCACACATAAGCCATCTCGTTCTGCCACGGGGCTCGTCATGCTGCCATGCGCTTCACGGAAGCGCATCGAGAGCACGATGATGTGGATCCTCGTACCATAGTTTCTTTGAATTGACTGGCACGAAGGCAAAAATCGAAGTGACCGTAGTGTGAGGTCTTTTTGGGGGCAGAAAAAAACAGGGGCCATCGACGACGAAAATCCGCCGTAGGTTCCCCGCGCTATGCGGATTTGGCCCGCTTGGGAGAGGCCGACCAAATTGCGGCATTTGATTGGCCAACGCTTTCTTTTTAAAAATACGCACGAGCGACATTCCTGCGCGGTATTAAATTGCGCCAACACTCCCGGCTAAATGGACCCAACTGCCATCGGATCTTGATGGGCCTCCTGCCATGTGCACACCAACGGCAACGATTGGAACGCCGCATGGGCGCTTTGATCCAGCGCACGTCGCGAAGAACACGGACGTGCGGTCGATTGATCTGGCTTGTTGGACTGTGCCCCGAAAGGAACAAGTGGACGTCAGTCAAGCTGTAGCAATGAGATGCAGACGATGGACTTTGCCATTGCCTTTGAAGTACACTGTACTAGTATGTGGATGCGTCAAGCCCAGGAGTGGGAATGAGTGCGTGTCTGCTGCATTGGTGTCGGTTCCAGTCCTCCGTGGCAACATCCGCGGCCGTGCTTATGCAGCAGAGCGGCGTGTTTTTATCCTTTCGTCGTGGCAAGAATTTGACGACCACCTTGCGCGGCAATTTTAATTGCGGCAACTGACGCGCGTACTGTACGAAGGCGGCGACGACGACGTGTAATGGCGACGCGCGCGCCTCTACTGCGAGTACGCTATGCGAACGCGCGCGAGTTACCTTGGTGGCGGCGATGGCAGCCGCAGTAATTGCCTGTACGCGCAATGCATCGAGGCACCAATGCCCCGCGCAGCCAAGCAGTGGGCTAGATGCTGCGAAGTTGCCCTCGGAACCAACTTCAACTTGAACGTTTCAGGCGCCTTGGAGCTGTGGAGCTCCGTGCGTTGCGCGCCTTTAGAGTAGAGGACCGTATGTGACCAGCGCCAGCGCAGGCCATCGCAGACCGTGACGACCTCGTGAGTTCGAAACCATCGCAGCACCAAGATGGACGGCAAGCTGCGAAAAGCCGCCGCCCATCGCACGCAAGACCGTGCTCCTTCAGCGACGTGGGTACTCTATATGTTTGGCATCGGCTCATTCGACGATTGCTGCGGCAGGCACCCTCCTGGCCGCCTTTGCTCACTCGATGCGACCAGGCTTCATTCCGAAGTAACGCACATACATGTATAGCCATAGTCAGCAGAACATGTATGTCGCGCGCCCTCTTCTCCAAGCCTTCATCTCACGAAGCGCAGGAATAGCCAGCCGTAACGACGCGCAAAAGCCCCCTTGTGGGGATCGACGACCTAAAGGCGATGCTGGGGCTGACGGAGCGATCACGTCACGCACGCACGAATTGCCACGTCAGCAAGTCGACACTCCTTGGCCGCAACGGCGCGAGCGACCAACGTTGTTGAACGATGGACCAAGCGCCAAGATCCAGCGGCAAATTCGCTTATCCAGTACATCTCGCAGAAAGATTGGGCGTTTCAAGCGTGTTCCTTCGCTGGACCCCTTCCCCTCCCCAGGTTCTCCCCACAACGGAAGTGACCTTCCACACTTGCTTTGCCAACATATGCATTTCAAAAGGTTATCTCTCATAGATAGTCATGTTCAAATTAAACCTGGCTCATCCATTCTTCTTTTGTATGTTTTTATGGAGGGTATTGGATACGACAGACATTGTATCCGGACGTCCCGCCCATACTCAAGCGCAGTCATTTTGGCTTTGGACCTCAGATTCACATGGCCGACGAAGCGAAGACGCTCGACTTTGCGTGGCTCCCGGCGGGCACGGAAGCGCTCGCGGACGGCGAGTACGATGCCATTGTCCTCGGCACGGGCCTGAAGGAGTGCATCTTGAGCGGCCTCTTGGCGACCAAGGGCCAGAAGGTGCTGCACATTGACCGGAACGACTACTACGGCGGTGACTGCGCGTCCTTGAACTTGACCAACCTCTACGGCAAGTTCCGCAACGGCGCCGAGCCGCTGACGGGCCTTGGCTCGAACCGCGACTACAACATCGATTTGATCCCGAAGTTCATCATGGCCTGCGGCAAGCTTGTCAAGATGCTCTTGCACACCAAGGTCACGCGGTACCTCGACTTCAAGAACGTCGATGGCAGCTACGTGTACAAGGGCGGCAAGATCTACAAGGTGCCTGCCACGGGCGAAGAAGCGCTCAAGTCGTCGCTCATGGGCATCTTTGAGAAGCGCCGCTTCCGCAGCATGCTCATGTACATTTACAACTACGAGGAAGATGACCCGTCGACGTTCGATGGCCTCGACCTCAAGACGCAGCCGATGAGCGACCTCTACGCCAAGTTTGGTGTGGATGCCAACACGCAGAGCTTCACGGGCCACACCATGGCCTTGATGCGCGACGACGAGTACCTTCGTCAGCCCGCGATTGAAGCCGTGCGTGCTATCAAGATGTACGCGTACTCGCTTGAGCGCTACGGCAAGAGCCCGTACTTGTACCCTATTTACGGTCTTGGTGGTTTGCCCGAAGGCTTCTCGCGCCTCTGTGCCATCCACGGCGGTACCTTTATGCTCCACCGCAGCGTCGACGAAGTGCTGATCGAAGACGGCAAGGCGTGGGGCATCCGCTGCGGCAACGAAGTCGCCAAGGGCAAGATCATCATTGGCGACCCGTCGTACTTTCCCGCCGAGAAGACGCGCACGACGGGCCAAGTCGTGCGCTCGATCTTCATCTTGCGCCACCCGATCAACAACACGGCCAACTCGGAGTCGTGCCAGATCATCATCCCGGCCGCGCAGGCCAACCGCCACAGCGACATTTACGTGTGCGTCGTCTCGTTTGCGCATTGCGTCGCGGCCAAGGACACGTACATTGCGATTGTGAGCACGACGGTCGAGACGTCCAACCCGCTCGCGGAACTCGAACTTGGTATCTCGCTCCTCGGCGAGTACGTCGACCGCTTCGACTCGGTCTCGGACCAGCTCGAGCCGATTGGCGATGGCAAGGCCGACAACTGCTTTATCAGCGCGTCCTACGATGCGACGAGCCACTTTGAGACGACGTCAGACGACGTCTTGAGCCTGTACAAGCGCATTACGGGCGAAGAACTCGACATGAACATCAACGCCGACTCGACGGACGCGGACCAGTAAGCGCGCCACTGCATCTTTTAGGTGTATTTCTCTTTCTACTCTATCCCAATCAGTTCACATCCCGTCATGTCATTGTTGCGTCTTCCGTGCAAGCGACTAGTGCACCCTTGGACGCGTCCTGGGCCTAGTCGCTGTAGCTGTAGCGATCTTGATATCCTTAGAGTACACCCTTGTTGCGATGAAGATCCATTTGGCATCTCGCCGCCTGCGCTGGGGCGTGCAGATACTCGGTTGAAGCACATTCACTAGGCGCATCATGCACTGTTCTTGCTTCCAGCCATCAAGATGACCATGCTAGCAAGAAACATAGCATCATCATCATCGTCCCATGCTTCTCCGTTTCGGCCGTTGCAGGACAAGAAGCATGGAAGCAGCCCTCGTGGGCGGGTAATCTTAGCGCCCAATCGGAATGGTCGGGCTTGTGATTCGCGCAAAAGGGATCTATTTGGCCAATCACGATCGCGTGTTGGCGGTGCGGTGACCTTGTATGTCAGTTTAGAATTTGCTTCGGACGGACACAGATGGCCCAACGCTCGTCGACACGCTCGCACCAAGCACCCGGCGGCAGCTCGCAGATGGGGTCGCTCATCTTTGGCGGCGGCGGCGATGAGAGTAACTTTGACGAGGCCCAGCGCAACCGCCGGGGCATCCGCTCGCAGCAGCGCCCCGAAGCCGACCAGAGCCCGCTCAACCAAGCGCCCGCGGGACAGGCCCCGGCGCGCCAGCAGCAGCACCAACACCACCACCATCAGCAGCAACAGTCGCAGTACCAGCAGCCGCCGCAACAACAGCAGCAGCAACAACAACAGTACCAGCAACCGCAGCAGCAACAACAACAGCAGTACCAGCAACAGCAGACGCAAAACTACCAGGAGCCACCGCAACAACAGTACCGCCAGCAGCAGCAACAGCAGTCGAGTGCGCCCTTTACTCAAGGTGGTGGTAACGAGTCGAGCGGTCGCGTCTCGTCGAACCGGTATGCGTCGGGCGTCTCGCAAAACACAGGCAACGTCATTACCGATCGCAGCACGACCCGTATCCACGCACCCCCTGGCGGCGCGTCGTCGTTCCGCTTAGGGTAGTCTCGAGAGATCGCATCATGCGATGTAGCATAGGATAACCGGCATGGTTGCCGCAATCAACACGAATGAAGCCGGTGAAGTCTCCTTTCGCTCACCTCCGAGCTCGGCTGGCCTCGAGGTACAGGCCATGTCTCGCTCAGCGCGACCGGATTGGCCAAACAGGGTCCATGATTTTAGACCCCACGTTGTCCACCACGTGAAAAATATCGGGCCTTTCCGAAATCAATACAATCGTAGAGTTATAAATAGTTTCTCACCACTTGGTGAGAAATACAAATCGTTTTTCACGAGTGAGGGCAATACGAATCTGTCCGAATGGTGTTGTGGCGACGAGGCCTCCATCGTGGCAGCCAGGTCGCGACGTTTGCGACCAAGCAGTACAAGTCCAACTACGAGAAGCAGATCGTCATATATGCCAGCGAGGTCCCAGTCATCTGTGGCGTGAACCCGTTCCGGTGCATCTCGGACGTCTTCCTTTCCACTTGGAAGCGCACGGACAAGGCCCTTGTCCAGCGGCTCGAGTCGCAGCTTGCGCCTGAGATTCCCGCGACGATCGAAGAGCGTATTGAGCAGCTCGTGCAAGAAGAGCCTGTCGTGCAAGCGCTACTTGAAACACCTTCCGTGACGACCGAGGACGTCCAGCGCGTCAAGGTCCAAATGAAGAAAGAAGTCGAAGCCTTGCCGCAGTACACGCCCGATGAGAAGGTCGAGCTCACGCAAGCACTCACGTCCACGATCCAAACGCAGTTTGGCATTGCGCAGGAAGTACATGCACTCACGACGTACGAGACGACGACGTCCAAGGTCGTGGAGCAGCGCAACGCCAAGTTCTGGTCCAAGCGCCTCGGACGCGTCGAGTGCTTCGACGGCGGCTACCGCAATGTGCTTGTCGGTGGTCGCATTGATGGGCTCGCGGGCGAGAGCGTCATCGAGGTCAAGAATCGCATGACCAAGTTTATGACGCCGCTGCCCAAGTACGACGTGTACCAGCTGCAGACGTACCTGTACCTTCTCGACTCGGACGAAGGCGAGATTGTCGAGCACCTCAAGAAGAAAGCCGACGCGAGCAAGTCGACCAAGATCTCGCGGGACCCGGCGCTTTGGGACGAGAACGTTCTGCCGTACATTGCTCGGTTTGCCCACTCGCTTGGGCGCTTTATGGACGCGCCGCAGGAGACGCACGCGTCCTTTCTCAAGCAGTCGGCCGACGGGCGCAAGCAAATCATTCGATCGTTCTGGATAGACGCCCCAGGGACGCTCGCACAGTAGAGTTGGCATCATAATGGAAGCCAATCAACACGACGGGCTGCCGGCAACGTTGCTTGTGTCGGGGTAGAGAGCGCCAGCTTTTATTCGCAATTGACGTCGACAACGACCTCTCCAGATACGTTTCTTCGTACTCTACCGTGTGAGAAGCAACTCCGCCGAAATGGCAGTATACCTTCATCATCAAACCGCCGCCGACGAGATCCTCGGATGCGTTATCCGTGTACCTCGCTTCTTTGTTTTGCGATTTGAGGGAATCTCAGCACCATAGCAACCTAATGTGCCACGACTATTAGATGCTCCAATGCTGTGACCTTATCTCGCTCGACGGGTCTATCGTTGCTGCTCACGATGTCATCCTCATGGCCGAACTTGATGCGCGCGCGCTTGGGCAGCGGAATATCCGGATAAGTACGGTATGGTCGTGCTGTTGGATATTTTTCTGTCTTCTTTTAAAAATCAAACCTTTTGACATCCTATTTGTATGTGGAAATAAAAATATGGGACGCAAGGGAGAAATACTATGTTCGAATCCCGCCCGGGGACACCACCTTGCATTAGTTTTCACATCGCTTGGGAAAATGCGACCGGACGAGCTGCCCGCGACCATGTACTTTGCCGCACTCGGCAACCAAGCCTCTGCCATGGCGATGGACGACCTGGTCATGGACGACGACCAAAGCGGCGAAGGTAACCAGGTCGAGCTCGGCGCCAGCGGCCTCCGCGCGACGCGCCAGGCCGACGACATGGACGACTTCGTCAAGATGGACATTACGCTGCAGATGGAGCTGCTCCATAGCAAGACGGCCGAAGAGAAGGTACAGATCTACAAGGTCTACGTGAGCAAGCTCCTGCATGAGCTTGTCGCGACCGAGACGGCGTCCGAGGATCTCGAGTACGAACTCCAGCTCAAGAACGAACAGATCGCGCAGATGAGCCGAAGGATCGACGACCTCAACGTGCTCGAGACTGTCCAGGTAGATTTCATGCAAGGGGTGAACGGTGATGCTGATGCGCGCTGTAGACGATAACCGCCTTTGACGAGAGCGTCGACATCGAGGCGTACCTGAGCTCGCCCGCGGACCTCCGCAGCCTTTTCAAGCAAAAGGACGCCGAGCTCACGTTCTTTCGCAGACGCATCAAGCGAGCCGATGACCAAAACGAAAAGCTGCAAGCTCGTCTGAGCGAGATGGACCAAGAGCTCTCTCGGGCGACGATCGTCAACCGACAGCTCAAGACGGACCTCCAGAACGAAGTCAAGCGGCGGGAAGAGTCCATCAAGAAGACAAGCCTCCTCCGCGAGAAGCTCACCGACTTGCGCAAATCGTCGTCCCCGAAAAAGGCTGCCCCCGAGACCCTCGAGCTCCAGGAGAAGCTGGTCGCCGCCAACGAGATCATTGCGCAGCTGCGGGCGTTTGCCGACGCCGACCAAGCGACCAAGCTCGCATACCACAATGAAGTGAACGCGCTCACAAGTCGCGTCGCTGAACTCGAGGCGTCCCACACTACCATGCGAGATACCTTGGCGTCGAAAGACCACGAGCTTCAACAGCTCCATGACGAGGCCAAGATGCATGTCGATGCGGCCGAAAATCGCCTTCGCCAAAGCGAAGTTGTGCGCCGCACGCTGCACAACCAAGTATGATTTACGTTTCCATGCTCCTTTCAGCACTCATGGAGAGCTGTAGGTCATGGAACTCAAGGGCAACATCCGCGTCTTCTGCCGCGTGCGACCGCCGTTGCCGTCGGAGCGGGCGCCGCGCCGCCCGCTGGACGAGGTTGGTGAAAACGAAAAAGAGTGTGGCAGGGCGATACTGTTATGCGTAGGTGTACAGCTTTCCTGACTATGACAAGGAGAAGAAGAAACTCGTGCTTGTCGCCGATGCGCGCACGCACACGAGCTACACGAGCCAGGAGACGCCAGGCGCGAAGAAGTGGCCGTTTGAGTTTGACCAAGTGTTTGACTGGACGGCGACGCAAGAAGATATGTTTGCCGAAGTCGCAGCGCTCGTGCAGTCGGCCGTCGACGGCTACAACGTGTCGATTTTTGCTTACGGCCAGACAGGGTACGCACTTTTCATGTAGTGATTGAATCTCAAAATTATCGTAGCTCGGGCAAGACGTACACGATGCAAGGCGACGAAGCCGCGCTTACAGACTTTAGCGCGAGCCATCTCGTCAACAACGCGAACCTCGGCATTGTCGGCCGCACGATGACGCACATCTTTGCGACATGCAAGAACCAAGCGCAGCACGGCTGGGAGTACACAATCGGCTTTGAGATGTATGAAATCTACAACGAAAGCATCAAAGACCTCATGGCACCGCCGGGCCAGGTACACGAGCTCTTTTTCTTGAAGGGATTGATGGCAATGATATTGTGTAGCCATCCAAGGAGGTCGGTGCACTCCTCGACGGTGACGGCAACGTGCACGTGACCAACCTCCACGTTGTCAATGTCCAAGACGAGCGCCATGCGATGCAGCTCCTCAAGCAGGCGACGGCGCGCCGCAGTATGAAGAAGACTCAACGCAACGACGTTTCCTCGCGAAGCCATTGTATCACGACGCTGCGCCTCATGGGCACGCACACGCCGTCGGGCAGCGTTCGCACCGGCGCTGTGTACCTTATTGATCTTGCGGTAGGCTCTCGCTTGTGACCTGGATGATCGTCACATGGTTGCTGTAGGGCTCGGAGCGCTTGAAGAGCTCGGGCAGTGGGAACGACCCCGTGATGCTCAAGGAGACGCAGGTATTATCATCGACGTTCAGCATACGATACGACGGGTTTTTCTTGTAGAACATCAACAAGAGTCTCGCCGCGTTGGGCAACGTCATTTCTGCGATCGCCAGCAAGGTTTCCGCAATCACAAAGCGAATGAAAGGTGGCTCATGCATCACTGAGCGTAGAAGTCGCACGTGCCGTTCCGGGATACGAAGCTGACCTATGTATTACAAAACACGCTGGGCAAGGACAGCAAGACGCTCATGATTTGCACGCTATCGCCGCTCGAAGAGCACCGCGAAGGTACTTTTGCCATCTCTGCTGTGCGCTCTATCAACAATGCAATTGTGTAGAGAGCTTGAATACCCTCCGGTTTGCAAAGAAAGTCAACGCGTGCGAACTCGCCGTCGCTGGCAAGTAATAATGACAAGATAGTCGTATCTGTGGTATTTTGTATCCGCTTGTGTCAACCAACTACGACTCGAGGACCTCCACAATGTCTTCGTGACCAAACGCCTCGGCAAAGTCCCGCGCCGTGTACCCGTCCTACGCCACTGGCTTCAGCTGCTGGCGAATCGTCAAGTTGTACCTTGTTTCTGATCGTCTTGTCGGCCTTGGGCGCAAGGATCTCGACAATATCCAAGTAGCCTTCTTGGCAAGCGACCATGAGCGCCGTCGCACCGTGCTACACATATGCGCTCAAGTCTTTGATGATGGCTCGTAGTTATAGCTACCTCTTTCTCGCAGAGATCCACATTGGTCGCCGGGTGCATTGCGAGAAGCTCAACAATGTCGGCGTGGCCGCTCATTGTGGCTGAAATGAGCGCCGTGATCCCTTGCTGAATGAATCCATCAGTTCTCAAAGTCGGATGGTGGACGTACGCAGTCTTGCATGTTGCAGTCCACGTCCGGATGCTTCAAAAGGCGCTCGACAATGTTGGCGTGGCCGCCGTCCGCAGCGAGCATGAGCGCCGAAATGCCAAGCTACATCATATGAAGCTCTGCACGTTGGATCATGTCGTACTTCGTCCGTGACGTTGCAATCGATCGCGGGCTGCTCCAGCAAGAGCTTGACGACCTCCATTTGACCCGTGGTCGCTGCGACTAGCAGTGGCATGCCGCCATGCTACACGGGATTACTGGTCTAGGATACATTTCGGACGTCGTACGTACGTAAATGGCGGGGTGCTCGACGAGCAACTTGACGACGTCCAAGTGGTCCTCGCCCGACGAAAAGATCCAGGAGACAATCGCTTCCTGGCAGAGTTATCATCAATAGAAGTCACTTTGGTGCATCATCCTACCTTGTTGCTCTCGATATGGCGCTGGACGATGGGGTGCGCGAGCAGCGCACGAACAACGTCCACGTGGTTGCCTTCGCACGCCGCGTTGAGCGCGGTGCTTTCATCCTGCACCAGCGTGCATCAGCAAGTTGCACGCAACAATTCGCGTATACCAGAGATTGAAGGCCAACGTCAACGGACGGGTGCTGAAGGAGCGCGTGGACGACGTCGGCGTGCCCAGATTGCGCCGCCAACATGAGCGCCGAGAAGCCCGCCTATGTAGTTCATTCGACATTGCTCGATATGGAGATCATTCGCACGTTGTCTTGCATGTTGATTTGGACGTCAGCGTGTGCCAATAGCGACGTGACAATGTCGGTGTGTCCCTCTTCACACGCGAGCATGAGCGCCGTCGCCCCCATCTACGTCATGTTATTTAGCCTTGATGCAGAGACGGAATGATTCACGTTGTTTTGGGCGTTCGTATTGATGGTCTTGTGCTGCAGAAGCACGTCGACGATGCCAGCGTCACGGTTCAAGAACGACTGGACAATCAATGGCGTCCACCCATGCTAGCACGCATTAGCTTCCATGTCAACACAAGCATTGCGTATTACTTGGCATGCAAAGTTGATGTCGGCCGACGCGTCAGCCAAGGCGGCCTTGGCCTCGGCGACCGACGACGCATGCATCAACGGCGTCCAGCTCTTGATGTCAAAGACGTCGGCTGTCGGTGCACCCGCGGTCGTCGAGGCAAAGCGCATCGGCGCCGTGCGCATGGGCATGAAGCAGGCGTCGCCGAAGCGCTTGGGTGCATGCGACAGCGGGCGATGAGCGGCGACCGCGCGGGCAGCAGCGCGAGCAGCGTGGCGAAGCATGATCCTTCGACGAAGCAATCGCAAATGATCGTCTCCGCCAATCACAAGCACCCAGTATAAAGCAATATAAAGCGTTTTATTGATTTTTTAAATGCTCGATATAAATATCAAATCGCAACGGCAATCTCATGGCGTCACACCAGGAACAACGTCGCTATGGGCTCTGTCCATGCTCAGTCTCTCGGCCTCACCAAGCTGGCTCCACTTCCTGGCTCCGACGATCGACGCCGATTTGTCGAGTTATGACAAGCTACAATGCGCCGCGAGGGTGTACTGTGTGGGTCTAGCTCAAGGGAACATCTCTTCGTCCAGCTAGAGAATTTTTTTGTTTGAAGCGCATGAATTGAAGTGCATCAAGAATTCATATTAGTACATAATGCGTTGTAGAAATGTAGAAATGGATGCAAGCGCGGGTGCTGCTGAAGCCAAATAGATACGAGGCTCACGGTGCCAATGGCACGAGCGCTCTCGGTGTCTTGGCGATGAGACCCGTCTTCAAGTGCACGGCAACCGAGATGTCCTTAAACGTTGTGAGGAGGTCCGTGTCGGATACCGCAGTCGTGTACGAGCCCTGGAGGTGAGTGGCAAGCGTCCGGAGCGCGGTAAAGTTGCTGTGGCCAAACCCGACGCACGAGCTTTGGAGTCGGTACTTGGCAAACTCGCTCGCAATACGCTGCGCCAAGGCCACGCCGTTCGCATTTTCATTCGGGTGCCCGTCCGAGAAGAAGAGCATGACAGGTGTGTAGAGTGTGTGGTCGTTGCGCGAGAGCACTTCGAGAGCACAGCGCAAGCCTTCGTCGTAGCTAGTCGTGTACCCTTGGAACGGAATCGGGATCGTCGTCGTTTGCGCCAACGGCTTGCCTTCGTAGACAATAGTGCCTTCGCAGCTGAACGTGATCACCGAGATGATGTCGGCGCAGCTGCGTGTTGCAGAAAGCTGCGCCACGTACGCGTGGAAGGCCACCATGAGGGCGTCCCAGTCGGCTCCTTTCATGGACCCGGACGCATCGAGCACAAAGATGTGGTGGTGGAGACCACTCGTCGCAAAGTGCTGGCAGTCAAACACGTGGCCTTGCACGAGCGACTGGCCACTCAAGAGCGTGCCGACGTCGGTGACAGGGGCATGCCACGCGTCCAAGGTGCAGTACGACGGTGATGGATTCTTGTCGTCCTTGTGGCTCGGTGCTTCGCACATGTACGGGCATAAACCGAACTGTTTGCGCTCGAGGGCGCTCATGACCGGGTCTTCCCATCCAGCAATCTCCCAGTACGTTGCATGGAGCACTTCGTCCATGGGTTGGTTGGGATCCCACTGGAGCGTCGCGGCGCAGTGGCGGCGCCCGCCGCTAGCTGCTTGTGTGCAGGCAGCAGCCGACTCGTGCTCGCACGGCATGTAGTGCACGTGACCACGACCCATCTTCGTGCAGAAGAACGAGCACATTTCGGCGACACCGGCGTCTCCCGCCGTGTACCATCGCCCGTCGACGTCGACTTTCGCCAAGTTGGAGACGAATGTCGTTTCTTGCATGTTGCCGTGCGACGTCTTGTGCTTGCCGCTGTGGCCGTACTCCTTCTCGCAGTAGTAGCCACAGCACGGGCAGCGCGCGGCGCACGTGTGCACGGCCGCGTCGCAGCGATGGTCACCGTCGTGCTCGAGGCGATCGGCGTCCAAGCGGATGCAGCACGTTTTGCGCGACCCGTTCATGGCTTGGTGCGTGTACTCGAACTCGTTCAACTTGTTTTTGAACTTCTTGATCGTCTTCTCGAGCTGGACCTTGACCTCGCACATGCCCTCTTCATTGCAAATGGCGCGACACCAATGGTCTTGTCCGCACGAGTGGAGTGCGACTTCGTGAAAGTGGTCGACCGAAGCACACGTGTTGCCGCAGCCGTCGTAGCTGCAGCGATGCTGGCACCGGCTCGTGCCGCACGAGTGCTGCTCGTGCGACTCGACGAACGAAAGCCGGCAGAGGTGCGAGCAGCTCGGCGCCGAGCACTGGGAGGGGCAAAAGTGCAGCTCGACGCTGCAGACATGTGCTCCGTCGTGCTCGACAGACCGATGGCAGACCCCATCGCAGTTGCGTGCCTCGGCGTGCTTGCACACCTCTTGGCACGTGTGGTTCTTCTGTTTGCAGTTGCAGGCGCCCGTGTGGCCGGCCACCTCACCGCAGGCCAGCGCGCTGTCACACTCGCAGTGGGCACAGAAGCCCTCGCAGCGATGGCAGCCACCGCAGTCGTGCTCGCCCTCGTGCAAGAAGGACACGCAGCACGTGAGTTTGCACTCCTTGCACGCGTGATCACAGCGGCGGAGAAGCTGGTTCATCTTGGAGGCGCACGCGTCCAGCTCGTCAATCACATCGCGGTGGGTATCCTTCATCGACTTGAGCCAAGCGCGGACACGGTGAATGCGGCGCCACACCACATACTTCCAGAGCACGTCGAACCGCGCTTCGTGCGCAACCCGGCGTGGTGCACCGATGTGGGTCATGTACTGCTGCAGGTGTGTCGACAGCGTCGTCTTGGCCGTCTCCAAGTTGGCCGACGCGGCGATCGGGCCGTCAAAATCCACATTCAGCACAATGGTGGCATCAAGGGGCACCGCCGCCGTCTCGAGCTCGGTCATCCCCATCAATTGCCGCTGACTCGCCATGGCAGCATCGTCGTCAGGTCCCAGCGACGTCACGTTGTTGTCTTCATCGAGCTGGCCGTATCGCAGAGCGTGGCGGACTTGTTGGCAACCCCGTGCTTTTTTCACAGCCTGGACGTTCTCGTCCATGGACCGCCAGTCGCGCCGCGCCACCTTAGCGAGTACAATCGCAAGGACTTCGTGGCAGTCGGCGCCGTTTGTGTACGCCTTGTCGTCCCACGCCTCGGCCAAGGACAAGGCGGCGTCGGCAAGCCCCTCGTAGTAGCCCCGTTTGTTGGTCGGTGCAGAGGCCGTGACGAGGACTGCACCGCCGTACATAACAGTGACAAAGTTCTCGGCTGTGTTGTCTTGCAGGAGACTCTGGAGTTTGCGTTGGAACTCGGCGATCACATCTTTCTCGTCGTCCTCGTTCACATCCTTGGCGTTGAGGTACAGCTGGCCTCGGAAGAGGCGGTCGTCGCCCTTGAGCATCGCGACGCCGTGCTGGAACTTGTCAAACATGGCATCAATGTCCTTGTCAAAGCGCATCTCGATGCGAAAGACTGTGAGATGCGCGATGGCTGCGTTGAGGATCGAGAGAAGCGTGTCTTCCTGAGCACTGCGCTCCATGGACCCGAGACCTTCAAAGTCCAGTACGACAACGAGACCGGCGCTCGATCGACAGAGCGTGAGCCAGACGCCGTTCGTGCAGCGTCCGCCCGCGCTCGCAAACGAGCTGCCCGTGAGATGATTGAGAAAGTACGACTTGCCCGTCGACTGCTTCCCCATGGACGTAACGACGACGACCGGAAGTGTCGATGCCTTGAGAATGTGGCTCACGGCGCCGAGGCTAATTTGCTGGGCCACGTCGTGCACTTCACCACACGCGTCATAGTTGACGGGGTTGCCGTGGCGCAGGAGCACGAGCTCGTTGTCGCGCGCGAGACAAATCGGCACCGGCACAAATCCAATGAGCGCGAAAAGCCAGTGCCCGAGGTCCATCGTCGGCCACGCGGCGTCGCCATCAAACACCGCAGTGTCGGCGAGCGCGAGTGACGAAATGTTCTTCTCAGGGTTCTTCTCGAGCTTTGCCAGCTTTTTCATGATGGCCTCGAGCAAATTGATGACGATCTTGCGGCGGTCGGGCGTCAACGACTGCACGTGCACTTGAAGCGTCGTCGGCAAGAGGTCCGTGCTTTTGTCCATCTCGGCGAGCATCGGGCGGACAGGAAATTTCTCAAAGACGTGGTAGAGCGCCGAGAGCATGTGGGTGTCGCTGGCGGACGCGGGCTCTGCCTTTTGCTCACAGTTGAGCTGCCAATCGACCTTGCCCGTCACGATGGTGACCTTGAGCGTGACCATCGTGTCGGTCGTCGAGTCCAACAAAACGACCACATCGCCGTACGCGCGGGCTTTGGTGGTACTCCAATTTAACGCCACGGGCAGCGTCATCTCGGCGTTGGGCAGCGGGTCGTGGCTCTGCACCTCAAGCGTCTCGAGGCGAAGACCCTGGCCGTCGAGTGGCACGAGCCGCACCAAGAACGCGCCGTTGTGGAGCATGACGAGCTTCGTGTCGGGTGTCGCAATGAAGCGCGGTGCGTACTTGGAGTGCTGTTGTGTGCGCAAAAAGTAGGACTGCGCACTGCCGTCGTCGCCCACGCACAGAATGCCGTGGTTGGCACCACCAAAGAGCGACATCGATGCGTACGGCTTCGACGGGCGCAAGCGGCTCAAGTCATAGTGGTGGGCTGGTTCCAAGAGCTTGAACGACTCGCTAAAGGCGTACATGACCACCGTCGACTCCGAGTGCTGAAGCGCGAGCAGACGATGGGACACGTCAAAGTCGCAGCGCTGCGCGAGTCGCGAGAACTCTTTTGTGATGAGCGCTTTCGCCGAGAGCGCCCCGTTCAATCGGTATGCGTGGACGTGCGTTTTGTCTCCAGACGTAAAGACGACGATCACCACACGCGTGACCAGCACGACGTAAATCACATTGGCGTCATGCGGCAGCTTGATCGACGCAAGCGGTGCACTGCCGATCGGTGTGAGCTCGAGCGACATCGCGGTACCGACAACGCGCTCCTGGGTGTACTTGAGGGTGCTGATGGTGCCAAAGTAGCCCGTGCTCGTCGATTCGAGCGTCGTGACGAGGGCCGTCGGTACTTTCTTTTCGTTGGTGGCCGCGACCGCCTCAAGAAATGCGTTGTGCACTAGCTCTTCTTGCTTTGCGCGCAAGATAGCTTGCAGGTCTTTTTTGCTCGCAAGGGCATTGTAGCACTGAATGGTGACGGGGTCGGCGACGCTCTCGCTCCAAAGGAACGCGCGGAAGCTGTGGCACCAGTCGTCATAGCGCGATTCCAGGTCGCCTCGAATGCGTGGCAGAATTACGTCCATGGCGGGCTTGTACTTGGCCTTGAGGTACGGGAACGTGAGGTGGCCCGTTTTCGACCAAGGAAAATACGCCGTCTTGGTCGTCTTCTTGGCAAGGTCTCCGTCGCGCTTGCACAAGTCTTCGTACGCGTGCTGGATGACCATCGCGACGCTTGCCGCCAATGACTCGGGCAGCGCGATCATGTCGCCAAGGCTGTACTCCAGCGCCTCCCACCTGTTCTTCAGGAGGGTTTGTGCGTCGACCTCGTCGGCTTCTGTCGTTGCCTCGTTCAAGTAAAAGAGGGTGGTTGCCGCTGCTACAACGCACGCCTCCATGTCTTCCAGCTGCGCGCGCGCTTTCGTCTCAGCCTCGGTATGCAAATCGGCCTTGAGGGATTCGATCGTGAGGCACGAGAGCGCCGCGGGCAGAGCGCGCATCTGTGCAAGCACCGCATACTTCCAGTCGTACGGCAGCTGCGCCTTGAGCTCAAAGCGGTACGTGGATGTGACAGTCATAAACCACTTGGCAAACTCGGTGGGCAACGAGACCTTGCTGAACGTGGTTTCTTTGCGAACGTCGCGGTCCTCGGACGTGCGCATAGTCACGGCGGTGGCGCCCGTTGCGCAAGCGAGCGTCACGTCCTTCGCCGTTGCTGCTACCGACACGAGCTCGCACGAAACGTTTTCCTCCACGACAGTTGCCTTGTTGATGGAAAACCTGACGGCGTGCTGCTTGCGCTTCGTCTCCTTGCGCGTCTCGACATCTGCCGTCTCGAGGGCAGGCCAGTCGGCTTCCTCGAGACACCAGCGCACGGTCGGCGTCAGCGTCGTTATGAAGCGGAGGGCATACGTCGCCTGCTCCCGCAGGTGCTGCGGAGTGAACGACGCGTCGAGAAGCCACGTAAAGAGGACGAGCTTGGGCCGGTCGCTCGTCTCGGGCACCAAAATCGCGTATACGCCTTCGTGGGCCGGCTGCAAGTACTCCTCGAGGTTCGACGGCCACCAGCCTTGGGCGCGAAGATCCGCTGCAACCGCTGCTTGCTTGCCAAAGCACGCAAGGACATCGACGCCCTTGGTACTCGTCTTCTGGGTGCAACACGTGTTGATAAAGAGTCCGAGTTGGCGCTCTTGCGTCATCGTGGCGTTCGCGTCGATGACCCCCAGCGCGCGAAGAAGGCGGAAGAGCTCGGTCTCGACGAGCGTTGGCTGGAAGATGTCGGACCCATCGTCGAGTCGGACGACAGTCTCAAGCAGATGGTAGCACGTGAGGCCCTCGTAGCTCGTCGCCACGCTCTTGTTTGCCATGGCGCGCTCTGCTCGATGGCAAATTGCTGAATGCGAGATACGGGCATGCCTCGACCAACCTGCATTCTGCGCTTGATAAATGTTTTGTTGATGAATCTTATCAAGTGGTTGCATTGACATGCGAAAATAATGCTGTGTATTGTTATAAACACTCGTATTACACAGTGTTTAAAACCATAAACAACAGTGTTGATACAAAGCGTCAACGCTGCCATGCTGCCCATCTGGAAGCTGAGCACCATGTCGAGGTCAACGCATGAAAGCCCGTACAACACCAACACTAAAGGGGTGCGCTTGAGCTAGCGATCCTACCTACTCGAAACAAGCTCTCGAAACTGATTCTGTCGACGCGTCGGCCAAGGCGACTGACGACGCTGACACCAGCTCTTACAGTACATCACACGGGTTATCTTGAGGTGCAAACGTTGTGCTTGTGTCGCTCAAGCCAAATGCGTTGAGATTATGGGCATGAAGCACGCGCCACGAAAGCTCTTCGCCGCTACAGTAGTGACAGGAGACAGTGTGCGAAGCACGATCCGGGACGAGTCAATCGTGGTTGATCGTCTTCTCCGCGTGCCAGCGTCGAATGCATCATATGTCTTCACTCTTTCTCAATATCAACCAAAAATAGACGCGACAGGCGGCGACTTGACAAGAACAACCGCCATGAAGTTTCCTTGGCTCGAGCTCGCCAAGCTGGCACGACCCCGGTCCCTCTCCGCGCCCGCCGAGCCTCAATGCGACGAGGTCAGCAATGATGCGCTAGGCTCATGGCTGCGTCAACCAAAGAGCCGAGATACTACCACCCAAGAGAATGAACTAGATGATGTGCAGGCCGAGCTGCTCATTGAAGCCGCCAAGGTCGGCAACGTCGACGAAGTCCGGCGACTCTGTGAGGTCGTGGGGGTTGACGTCGATATGCGCGGGTATATGGGCTGGACCGCCGCGCACTGGGCGGCGCGCCAGGGCCACGTTCACGTCCTCGAAGTGCTGCATCGCCTCGGAGCCAACTTGGACTCGCTCGACTGCCGCGTACTGCGTCGCATTCCGTTCTTTTTGTCTCAATGGGAGCTGGACTAGGGCGATTGCCTCTTGCACAAAGCAGCGGCCAACGGTCAGCTGCAAACATGCAAATGGCTCCTCCAGCACACATTCAATGTTCACGCAACCAACAAGCATGTGCGTACAACTTGAAACTTGACGGACATAGGAGGTATATTGTTCTCTCTATGTTAGGGCATGACCCCGCTCGACTTGGCGCGCGAGAAGGTTCGTCATGACAAAGATGCTACAACGGTAGCATGCGAAGCCCTTTTGGCCGACGCCGCCGAGTGCACGTTTTAACAAATAGGCAACATTTTCACATCATACATACACGATAACTCTATCGGAGATGCTTCTATACCCTTGCATGTATGTAGACCGGACGTTTTGAGAACGCCAACACGATGCAAACGTGCTATTAAGACTTGTTTAGTGTCTGCTGAGCAAATCTCTACTAGTATATTAGTACAGATTAAGTGTCGCAACTCGACGCATAATGTAGCTTTTTGAGGTCCTCAAGAGGCGCCAGTAACCGAGACGGGTGTTATCAAGTGTCAATAAACAGTTTATTCGCCCATGGTGTTATTAACGGCACCAGCATTGCTACTCGTATTTTTGTGAGTGCATTTCAGCGCCTGAGTTCTTCGTGCAACATGTTTCCAAGCAAGTTCGTACTAGTACATGCCACAAAACTTACCCTGTCCTGTATCAGTTGGGCCACAGGTCGCACTGTCAACCCGTAGTGGCCCGCAAAAATCACAAGATCCCAATCCCAGCGCTTGTAGATCACGGAGCCGTCAAAGATATTTCTGGTTCGTTGCTGTCAGCGCAAACGCAACGAATGATGCAAAAGAAACACATATTCAAGTTCATGACAAGGACACAAGAATGCACGCTACAGATGAACGCGAATCTAGTAGCCGGTACCACCGTTACCGGGGGTCACACTGCCAGGCGCAACCGTCGGGGCGCCAGTCGGGACCGTCGACGGGTTACCACCGGGCGTCACGCCGCCGTTGTTGGGCGTCGGGCCGGGTTTGCCGCCGGTGTTCGAGTTGATGTTAATGTTGGCGTTGGGGTTGACGTTGGGGTTGACGTT
>NW_008246125.1:114191-114848 GCF_000281045.1 Saprolegnia diclina VS20
ACCATTCCATGTACGGATGTACGTACGATGGAGGCAGTCGAGAACGTACGCATCGCTGGATCTGTTCTTGCCGCCGCGCCAGCAAAAGCTCCGCAGCAGCGACAAGGAGGCGTCGTCGAGCTTCTTGAGGCCTTCTAGGGCTGCGTAGGCTCGGGACTCGGCGTTAGTCCACTTGCCGCTGTTGCCGCGAGCGACCAGCGCAAAGCCTTTGACGGGTACGTGTCCCTTGCCTGGAGCAGCGAACCACGCATCGATGTCCCGTACGAGAGCGTCGAACGCCGAGTCAGTCATGGCCGCATGGCGCTTCGACGGCGCTCGTTCGTCGTCGTCGTCGGACTCGTCGTCGTCGTCGAACTCGTCGTCGGACTCGTCGTCGTCGCCGAACTCGTCGTCGTCGGACTCCCAAGCCGCCTCCGTGGCCTCGGCTTGTCTGTGCTGACCGACCTTGCTTGGCGTCTGACGCACTCGTCGCGTCATGCGATCTCGCCGGTACCTTGAAGAATGACCCGGAAACCCTAAACTGCAGGCCGCGACTCGCATACAAAAGTCAAGTCATCGCAACAACTGCAATGCACCCCTGTACTACTAGTAGTATCGAATAGGACTGTTGTTGCGATGACTTAACTTTTGTATGCGAGTCGCGGCCTGCAGTTTAGG
>NW_008246125.1:129450-156200 GCF_000281045.1 Saprolegnia diclina VS20
CCTTGGTTGAGTGCGCGAGGGCGGTGATCCCATCTGCGCACAAAACGTGCAGCGAGCTTTTGTGCCAGGACATGCGAACCTCTGCGCGGGCTCCTTGGATCGCTCATCTGCTGCATTGGGCGCCTGGTTGTTCCCATGTAACGTGAGATGGGTCGCTTCAGGCTCTGAGCAGTTGGAGCACCGTCATCAGATCGTCAAAGTCGTTAATTATTACGGCTGCAAGGTCATTGCCTCGGTAGACAATGTGTAGAAGTGTCATCGTCAAGAAGGCAGACAGCAAGACCGTGCTACCCGAAGAATACCAAGCCTGAATGGGTGCAATGCCCTGGACGAATGCGAAAACGTTGTGCTGCTGTCGTTTGAGATGGTAGCCCCGAAGTATGGCCCTCATGAGCTGTCTGTAGAGTTACGGCGCAGCTTGCAGCTCATGCGATTGTCAATCAGCGCGAGTCGCAATATGGCAAGAACCAGCGCCCTAAACGCATAGCGTGACCTTCAAACGAGACTGTCGAGCAGACTGCGAATTCCGAGCTAATCTCCCAATCCAGTTTGTCGAACGAATCTAGCGCGTTGCTGTGATAGTGTTCTGGGTTTTCGACGTTTGGACCTGCATTGCGCAACCCACGACCCTTCGACGCACCTCTTCGCGCGATCCTTCTACAAAACTAGTGTTCTATCGATGTCTAAGGTGCATTCTACGCTACCAATACACCACTCTTGAATTCGCCAAGCTTAAATTACCACACTAATCCCAAGGCGAGAACAGATAGCACTGGTTTTGAGCAGCAGGCTGTCGTGGGTGCGTCGACCTTCAGCACGTACAGCACTTGTCCGGCACGCTTCCGCTCTCCGTGCCGATAACATACTCGTAACACTGGGTATCCCACAACTCGATGTGCTAGCATGGGTTTTCACTGCAGACCGAGCTGCAGCACCCAACGTGCAATGATGAGAGTGCGCAAGGCTTGCGGTACAATTCAGAACTGCAATCGTGAACCGAAAGAAAGACCGTTTCCGAGACGACGGTTCCTCATGCAGTGTCCAGCATGCCCCGCAGGTCCTCGCCTTGCGGCGCTGCCTTGCGCAATAGCAATTTAGTATGCAGTGGCGTAAACCTTGGTCGGTCGCGCCACTCTGTGCAGGAGGGCGGCGAGAGACGCTATTTGATATCACCACTTCCAGCCGGCTCCGATTGGCTGCGAACCGCTGCGCTCGGCGCTGATTGGCCATCACAATCCACACAGCTGGGGTGTTTAAAATCGACTGTCCATGAAACCAACATGTTCAACTGTTTTAAACACCTTGAGCTTGATCATTGTAGTCAACCACGCTGTCGTAAGGTTGTGTTTACAACAGGCTGTTGGAAATTGGCAGGACTCTTGCCAGTTGCTCGTTCATTCTTCGTCGTCGCAGTCAGTGCCGCCGATGACCCACCCCGTGGACGCGATCAAGGCCATCTTCGCCTTCCGGTGGAAGGGCCAGATGGTCGGGTACTGGGCGCTGTACCTCTCGCAAGGCGCGTTCCTCGGCTCGTTCGGCCCCGCGCTCCAAGAGATGTCGTCCAGTCGCGACTCGGTCGCCGACTATAACCCTGCTTTTGCGCTGCATGGCCTCGCCGCCATCGTCTCTGCGGGCTTCTTTGGCGACATCCTCATCCACAAGTGCCTCCTCTCGTCCTTTGGCCGGACGGGTTTGCACCTTCTCCTCGGCACGCTGGCGGTCCTCCTCGCCGCGTGGTACATCTGCATGCCGTATGTCAACCGCTACGGCGGCCACCAATGGGTCTCCTTCTACATGATCCTCAAGGGCTTCCTCATCGCCATCTCGAACGTCGTCATCAACAAGTGCGCGGCTTGGACCGTCCCGGACAACAATACGGTGCTCAAGCGCCGCGTTGTCAACTCGCTCAACGGCGCCTTTGCGTGCGGCACGATCCTCGTACGACGAGACCATGGCGTTGATGCGGCCTTGTGAGCTCAACCTCGAACTATGCGTAGGGTCCGCTCATCGCGATTGTGGTGCGCATGACCAAGGCCGAGCTGCAGTATCTGTACGGCAGCCTCGGCGCGCTCTCGTTCTTTGCCGCGATCCTCATCTTTGCCACCGAGTGCCCGCACGAAGACGGCGAGGAGGCGGCATCGCTCCTCGGCTACAGCGAAGACCTCCTCTCGGTGCCGCCAACGCTCCCGAGTCCGATCAGCGGCGGCGTCTTCCTCCACGTCAGCGACGACCTCGGCGCCGCACGCATCAACGCGGGTACCTCGCTTTGTCGGCTACTGCTCTGCGGTGTCTCACCTTGCGTGTATAGACTCGTACGATCCCGAGAGCAACTTTATCGTGTTACTTGCAATGGTCATTGTGACCTTGTACACGGGCATCCAGGTGGGCCTCGCGGCGTTCCTCTTCCAGTACCTCGAGGTCGTCGTGCCACTCTCGCTCGGCTACCTCACGCACACGGTGTGCTGCTTCATCATGTTTCTCTTTTGGGGCGCGCTCGCCGTCTCGTACGCGATCTTTACGCGGTACTTCTTCCTCGGGTTGCGCCCGATCCACATTTTGCTGCTCACGATCCTCTGCGTTTTGAGCATCACCATGATGACGTCCGGGCAGTTCTTCTTTGGCGCCGAGTACCGCGTGCACACGTTTACGATCGCGCTCGTGTGCTACGCCACGTTTATCTCGCCCCTCTTCACGGGCACAGTGCAGTCGCTCATCGACGTGGTGAGCGACGACCTCCTCGCGCGCGTGAGCTCGCTCCTCGTCTTTGGGTGCTTTTGCGGCGAGTCGTTTGTGCCGGTCCTCATGGGCTTCTTCATGGGCAACTACTCGGGCTCGGCGTTTGGCCCCGAGGCCATTGTCTACATCACCTTTGTCATGACGGTCATGATGATGTTCGTGTCCGGGCTCCTCTACTACAAGGGCACGGAGCGTCTCGCCAAGAAGACGGCGGCGGCCAATGCGGCGGACCCGTCCATGTCCTGAGCCCACGATTAGCAGAGACTCGTTGATCTAGTAACACACTTTCTGATGCTCTTGCGGTGCAGCGCGTTGCGTCCACACCACACACGACAACCCGTCCATTCGAGAGGACGATTCACGCTGACTCTGATCGACGTAACTTGTGGCTAGTAGGCCAGTCGACGCTCGAAGGGATTAGGGTACAGAGTCCACCGCTATTTACGCCTGTGTCGACCCCGCTGCGAAAATGGACAGTGTACACATCTAGGAGCCCTGGGGTATATATATACTACATATTTATGAGGTCGTCTCGGCGTCTGAGTTTGGGGGCAATGCGGCATCGGCATCGGCGAGCAACCTACGCGCACAGAAGCATGAGCTTGGAGCGCGCAACGTGGTCGCACCGGTCAAATTCGTCCGGAGCGATCGTGAGCATGGACGCATCGAGCACCAAGATGAACTCGATCGCGCTCCGAAGGTTCACAAAGCAGTAGCCCGCCCTAAGACTACCGTCAGCATACGACGGACATTCACTTAACGTACTTGGACATGAGATCGGCCGGGTGGCGGTACGCTGCAATGTACTCGGCGTTCGAGTAGAGACCCGGGATCTGCGAGTGGAGCACAATGTAAATAAAGACGGGCAAAAAGTCGTCGGCCCCTATCCGAGGTGCTGCTAAGCGTCATGGCCGTCGTTCACGTCAACGCACCAGGGCGGTTGAGCGCGTCGTCGCCGCGCGAGAGGTTGAGGACGCTGAAGATGATGCTGCAGCAGCGTACGATGCAGTGGATCTTGTCGCCGGGCGACCGGACGGCGTTCATGCGCCGGAGCTCGTCCGTCGCAATGGACCACACGACCTCGTTGCGCATGCACGGCTTGATGTCGAGCATATCGGGCGTCACAAACTACGTACGCTATATAGTGAATCCTTTGGTAGCACGACGTGAGGTGCACCGAGAGCAACTGCATGCGGCGCCAGAGCACCGCGTCTTCTTGACGCCACTCGCGACTGCGCGGGAGCTGCGTCAGCGGAATGTCGGCGAGCTTGTCCATGACGTATTTCTCAATGCCGTCGCGCGCCGCCACGAGCGTCGACTCGGGTGCGTGGCGCCACGCCGGGTGCTTCGCAAGCAGCTCGTCCATGCCGCGGAAGAAGCCTTCGCAGCGCGCTTGAAAGTTGGTGTTGCCGCAGAACGGGTAGTCGACAAAGTGGCTCGACGTCGGCGGCCTACGCACATAAGATTTGCTGACAAGTCATTGGCGAAAGCAGCGTACTGGCCGTCACCGCGCGGTCCTAGGATCGAGCCCAAGAAGCGGCGGATGTGGTCGACGAGATCGCGGGACCCAGGCAGGCTCAGGCGCTCGAGAAATCCATTGTACGTGAGCTCTTCGACCGGCTCACCTTGCGCCTCCTAGTTATGCGGTGAGTCATTGGCACGACGTAAGACAATAACTACCGCCGTCGGTGCCGTGTGGTCCTCCTCGTCGTCAGTGAAGAGCGGGTCCGAGTCGCGCCGCGGACTACTTGTTTCGAGGAGGCCAAAGTCGCTGACGCTGAGGCGGCCGCTTTTGCGCCGCAGAAACCCCGTGGCCGCGAGGTGCGAGAGCGACGAGGCCTCGGGCGTCGTCGCGCTGCCGTCGAAATTGTTGTTGGACGGTGCGTACAAGAGCTGGTCCAGCGCCGAGTTGAGCAGCGCGAGGTCGTGGCGGCCACTGCTGCCGGGGTTTTGCTCTTGGAGCGCGGCGACGACGGGCGCAACGTCGAGGCCCTCAAAGCCCATCGAGTCCAAGTGAGCCTGGAGCATCTCGTGCGCCGTACGCCCCATCTTCTTTTGCGCCGTGAGCAGCAAGCACGACTCGCGAATCGCCGAATACTGCTCGAGCGCTTGCGTCGCATTGGGCGCGCCCGTTGTCGCGTAAATGGCGGCGATCGCTTCGTCCTGCTGCTCGACCGCAGTCAGCAAGAGCTCGTAGCGCTCGCGGAGCGCCGTCAGCTCCATATCGCGGGCCTTGAGCGCCCCTTGGAGATCGTCGCGTTCCTTGCGCAGGAGGTAGACCTCCTTGGCCAGCGCTTCATGGGCATCGTCCACAGGTGGCTCGTCGTCTTGGTTGCTGCGGTAGCTGCTGTCGTCCTCGCAGACGACCTTGCAGAGCCGCATGATTGCATCGTTTCCGACGGCGTTCTCCGCCATGTTCACTTTTCGGAATCTATCCGTTGGGTATCCGGGGCGACATCGATATTCGATATTCGAACCCGAAGCTTCTACTTCCAGCAGAAAAACAGTCGAGCGACCAAGAGCTCTTCGACCGACTACGAGCTGCGCGACCGACTGCTGAGGAGCACAGCTTTACGCCATGCTGCCCTCGCAAGGGCCAAGCAATGTACATAGTAGGAGGACGCTTCAGCCCGGTCGTGCGATGGGTATGGTCAGCCTAGACTCAAGCTCGATGGCCAGCACTGCCTCCCGCCGTCGTAGCGCTTGGATACCTGCATATGGAAGAGGAGGTTCTATTGCATACACCAAGACTCTACGGACGCGACGCCGGCGGCTCCGACCCGATGGCAAATGTGTTGGGCAGGAAGACTGCTGCGCCCGCGGCGCCGCCCTTCCAGCCAAGCATCGGCGCGTCCACGAGCATGCCTTCCGACTTGCGCCCACCAACGGTCGCCTTCTTGACTTCGACCTCTTCGCCGTCGATGGTCACGGTCGAGCCGATCGTGGCCACGACGATGTGGCGCTCTTCGCCCGCGTCCACGCGCGCGTTCGTGACGATCGTCAGCTCGGTTGTGGCGTCGACCTGCACCTTGACCGCTCGGAGCTTCGTCTTGGGGATGGCTTCGACGGCGACAACGCGCGCGACCTTGTAGCCAGCGTACGGAGAGGCCGTGGGGCGCGGGTTCTCGCAGGCGACGCACTCGGCGTCGTCGCCCGTGTTCTCTTGCTCGCACTCGTCGCAGACCCAGTCGCTTGGCATGGTTTTCGCTTCTGCCACGACCTTGGGCAGTATTTTCACCCTATTTCTTATTTTTCACACTTGGAAATAGTGTGTTATGGTCCACCGCCGACGCGTATGCTTGACGCGTATGCTATTCCTGCCCCTTGCAAAAGACATCCACATAAGTAAGTATACGCGGGATCGGAGCTCGGTCGATGCAGTATCAGTACTGCAGGACCTGTTGAGCGCAAATCTGAGAGGGAGGCGCCAATGCTATTTTCTGGAGTTCTTATTTAGTGTTGGTCATCTCTTGTAAGTGCGAGTGAAAATTAAGTTAGGTGCGCATTTCGGATACAATTGGCGAGGAAGAGCCATGACGATGGACTTGGCCCAGGTGAGCCGCGATGTGGAGGCCGTCACGAAGGCCGTCGGCCTGCTGCATGAAGAGCTGCTACTGCTGCGCAAGATCATCTACAAGAACACGAGCCAGCACCGTAGAGCGCAGTACTTTCAGTACCTCGTCCAGGTATGCTAACGCACCAGCACGGCAGCCTTCATTGTACGACTAGGTCAAGCGTACGCATCGCACGCTCAAGAAGGACGAGCTCCAAGCGCTTGTTGCCAAGATCCAGAGCCTCTTGGCGACGCTGCAGGTCAAAGAAGGCTTGCACCACGTGGCGTGGAAGGTGCTCAACGGCGAGGTCAAGACAGACCTGGACGACGCATTGCGGCAGCTGCAGGCCCACATCCAGACGATTGTGAGCGCGATGGAGGCCGAGAAGAAGGCGTACCGCGCACTCGCAGCGCAGTTTGCCATGACGTTCTTCATTCCATTCTGCGTCGTCGCCAACAGTCTCCTCGCGCGGCTCTACGTGCTGCAGCAAACGATCTTGATCCGCTTCATCCAGGCGCACCACTGCCTCACGCTCGGATACCTCGCCCAAGTAGCGCTCGCCAACCCACTGCGCGCTGGCACGACTGCGGTCCAGCTCTCGGGCTACGCTGTGCCCCGCCACGCGCTCACGTACTGCGACGCGCCCGGCCTGAGCTCCGAGGCCTAACTTAATACGAAATGATTGCGCCGCTTGGCTTGCTCGATGGGGTATTGTCATTCACTTGTCAAGAGATAGCAATGGGCGCTGGGATACATCTATGAATTGCTTGGCTGGGTTTGCTCCTCAAAGCTACTATCCAGATAGGCTCTTGCCTTGAATTGGATAATGGACGAAATATCCTAGCCTTGGCGCCAGTCGACAAACTGCTGTACATCGAGCCGCGGCGCCTCGAGCTGCGATAGATTGCGCCAGTACGCATCTGGCATGGCATGCGTCGACGCCAGCCACGCCTTGTACTGCGCTCTCGTCGCCGGACGATGACCTTGGTTGGCTGCGATTGCGCTCGGGTCGATCGCTTCTGCCATTTCGTTGGCAAACCCCACGGGACGCCGGTCTTTTGTAAAGTACTGCGAGTTGAACCACCGAGCGCGAACGCGCGTCTTCTGAGGCGCTATCGCCTCGGCCACGTACCTATCAAGTGCGCTTGAACGAGCGATTTGCTGTTTGCGTGTACCAAAAGAGGCGGTGGCGGTAGTACTCGTCGCGGAAAAGCGTCGGGTCGTCAATGACGTTGCTCAAGACAAACACGACGCGCGTTGCTTCGTGGAAGATGCGGCCGACGAGGTTGATGGCTTCGCCGTCGTTGAGCACCGCGCGGCGGTAGCACATGTGGCCTGGCGCAATGGAATCCAAAAGCTACACACTGTACAGCACACGGCACGACGAGTCCTAGTACCTCTTGGTCGAGAAAGCAGACGGACTGCCGTTGCGGGCACACGGCCACGAGCGGAAATGGAAGCTTCGTCGCAACGTCGTGCAGTGGCCGGTCATAGCATCGCTGGAAGCTCCAGCACGCATGGACGCACCCTGCGTCATCACTATCGATAGCGTCTTCGTCGTTCTCGTCGTAGATTGAAAATGCGTTCAAAAAGCCACTCGCGACTGGAAAGGGCGGGGTCGACAGCGCGCGGTCCGTGTCGATGTACAGGCGCTTTGTGAGCCAGTCAAAGCTGGCTTGCCGCGCCGCGCCGTCGCCCAAGACACTTGTGTATGCCGCAGTCCGCCGCTAGGAAATCGCATTAACAACAGCGAGAGGCGACGGGGCTCGCACGCACAGGCGTCCTCGGAAGCAGCGTCGCGATCCATTTGGCCATGGCTTGTACAAGCACGAGGTTGGCAGCGCGGTGCTCCTTGAGGCGACCGTTCTCGTCGGACGCGTCCGTCGCAGATGTTGCCAATGCATCGGCCACCTCGTGCCATGATAGCGGCTGAAGGGCGTCTTTCTGCGTGCGCAGCGCAATGCGTTCAGCGCGGCGGCGGGCGCGAAACCGAGCTTGATTGGCTCGGTTCTGGAGGCGCGCGCGGGCTTGTCGGTCCAAGCCCTCCATGAGAGCAGCGATGTCAACCGGAAGCAGATCGACACCACTGCCATCTTCCGTCTCAGTGGTCATCATCTTCGTAGACGGCACTGCAATTAGCTCGACTGTCTTCGTCTGCTGATGGCGAATGGCAATGAGGAGTGTGTGTGATGCAAAGCCAGAGTGATGCTAGTTTGTCTCATAAAGCCGCAAACGATGGCGGCAGAGCGCGAGGAACACTTAGCGACCCCCGTGAGTCTTGTGGAGGGAACGTCGATGGAGGGGCTTGATACTGCCCATCTTGCGGTATATAGACACATGCCAACGTCACGACATGAGTCGTAGGATGCATGAGTCGTAGGAGCTGTCGTAGGCTGTCCCACGACCTACATCGTCCACCAAGTTAGCCGAGGCTGGGTTACGACGAGTCGCACAGACCAACGGTCTCGGGAAACCAAGTATGGGGCGATGCCAAACGACAATGTCTTGAACGACAAGGTTGCGCGACGTTGCCTTCGCTGCCAGTGGCGCCCAGGTCGGGTCGAGCCACAGCGTGACGCCGGTGCAGGTGGTGAGTGCATCGAGCGGAGCCAACGTAGCCGTCCTTGCCAATGTAGTTTTGCGTCAGGTCGAGGCGACAACCCGTGGGGCTGCTGGCGCCATAAAGCGCCGCCGCCAGTGACAAAGCATTTTGTTGCCGATCGCGTTGTTGACGAGTTCCAACCTCCGAGTGCCTTGTCCGATCCACTGGCTCCCAAACGTATGGAAGCGTCGACAATTGCACATTTTTCTTTCGTGTTATTGCGCCACGTCAGAGTCTCGAGCACCGGCGAGCGGGAGATGAAAGGGACGAGCGCATTCAGCCAAACGACGAAAACCCCCACGTTGATGAACGCAACGTGCCGTAGCGCAGTCGCAAACGACGCCGGCGGTGACTCGACGTGCACAATGTGCGCACTGCAGATCTCGAGCTCTTGGAGCATGGACGGGCGGGCCGAAGCCAAGATTGCAGCAGCTCGGCCCAGTCGACCTCATCGTCGTCGCGGTAGGCCATCGCAATGTCAAGGTGACAAACACAGTGTGCCACTGACGTCACGGCAGCGACCAAAGCCTTGTCGTACATCTTGTGCCTCCACAAGTACGGGTCGTCAACTTGAAGCGCGGAGAACACCGGCATCGCGTTCAGCACCTGACTTTTCGCAAACGCGACGACAGAGTCGGGTCTCAAGAGAGGCCAAAGCGAATTCAGCGCCTGTTTGTAGTCTTGGTGCATCGCCGCACCTCGCGACGTTTTGACCTTTTTCTCGGCCTTTGGCACGCTGCCCCAGCCGCTGACTGCGCCAAAACATGCGCGACGTTCTTGCTGCTCATCGATCGACGGTCGCGGAGGTAAAACCAAAAAAGGAGTGCAGCAATCGCAGCGGGATATTCCGAGTCATCAAACGTGAAAACGACAGGTCCAATTGCACCCTCTCATGTATCTGAACGCGTCGGCCTATAAAAAGCAATGTCGAGTGTCAATGGATGCGCAGAGGTGTGGGTAGACCGGCACCATTTTGCGCTGAGCAATAACCCGCCCAAGGACTAGCAGAGGTGTTGACGGGCGCGCAGCTGTAGCGTCGCCTGACGACGGTGCGCTTCGAAAGATCTGGCAACTGCTCAGTGATTGGTCGTTCGAAAAAGATTCTGCATTTTCATTGGCTACTATTACTACCGGCTTTCACCGTTGCTGGCAACTTTGCATTTGGATATGGTCGAGACCAAGCTCGTGGTCGCTGGCGCCCTCGCGGTCCCGACGCTCTACTTCGCCTCGGTGCTTCTCCCCGCGATCGCCTCCGTCTCGCTCTCGGAAGGCTGGAACCACATCCTTGCCAACGTCTGGGCGACGAGCGGCCTCCTCGACTACGTCATCGGTCTGCTTTTCGCGGCGCCGTACTTTTGGCTGCGATCGCCCAACCTCCCGACCAAGCTTGTGGTAGTCGCCGGCGTCTGCTTCCTCGGCAATGTCTTTAGCGTCGCCGTCTTCATCGCGTACATCGTCCGCGGCCATGGCACGCTGCGCGAAGCGATTCTGCCGCTGCGCAAAGCGTCGCCGCCGATCGAGAGCGCGGCGCCGTCCCGCCTCGCGTTCATCGTCGCAACATTCACATCGATGGTCTTCTTTGTTGGCTACTGCCTCTACTGCGTGAGCGTGCAGCCCATCTCGGTCGGCTGGGCATACATCAAGGCCGATACATGGTCCTACGTGACGGTGATTGACGTCTGGACCGGCATTTGCATGGTCGTGACGTACGTCGTCGTGCGCGAGTTCCACGACGCCAAGCTCTTTTGCTCGCTCCTCGTTGTCGCGCTCATCTTTCTTGGCAACGGCGCGACGTGCTTCTACCTCTTGTACTTGGCGCTCGTTCGATTCCCTCGAGGAAGTCTCCGCGACATTTTCCTCCTCAACGAACACGTCCTCTCGGAAGACGCGCCGCTGAAGCGCCCGGAGGTCTCTTTAAGCTAGGTTATATCCCTCTGTCTTCAGCGGATTCACGATAGTTATATAGCTCCCAGCATGAATCGGAAGGCTGGGCTCTGAAGACGTCAAGTCTCGTTCGACGAAAATACATGTAACTATGTAACTTGAGAAGCACTCAATACACAAGGCGACGAACTCTACTTGGTCTCGAGCTCGAGCTCGACCAGGTAGCGCATGCGGACTTGGCGCTCCTTGTACACGATGTACTCGCTGTACGAGAGCGATGGCATCTCCGACTGCAAGTCGTAACCGGTTGGCATCTCGACGCCGTCCAACATGTCGCTGCGTCCGATGACGTCGAACGCATACGTATCGTCGTCGACGGTAAAGTGCACCGTGAGGCGCAAGTGGGCCTCATGAAGGGCACCCGAGGGCCACCGCTGGCGCGCGATGGCATCGACCGAGATCTTGGTCGGCGTGTGGGACTGGCCATAGTAGTTGTAGTACACAAACAGACCCTCGAGGAGCTCACTCGGTTCCGTCACGTCAATTCGCGACTGGACGCCTCGAGCAAAGCGTTGGAGGAAAGCGGCGGCATCCCCGCGCAGCGTCGTCCGGTTCGAGAAATACTTGCTGTTTTCGTTCTTGGGCTGCTTGGCATACCACACAAACGACCGCGGCAGGTCTGTCCCGAGCGCCTTGAGGTCACCCAGCGGCACCTTGCTGCGCCCCGTAGCCGCGACGACCAGCGTCTCGCTGGGATCTGGTTGCGTGCACCCGACGGCAAATGTGCTGTGGGTGCCGTCGGCCGCCGACTCGCGGTACTCGGAACTCTGGACGCAGTGCGGCGTCCCGAGCGCCACGTCGCAGAGGAGAAGGTACACCTTGGTCTTCTTGTTGTCCGCGGTTGTGAACGGCGTGCAGTACTGGAGACTCTTGGCGGCTGCGTCGGCAAAGTAGACTCCTTTCCCAAACGCAAGCCCCGTCCGCGGCGCATCGGCCGGCGCAATGCAGAGTCCGCGGTGCAGGATGCTCATGAGGTTCGTGCGCTTCGTGCCGTGCCACAAGAGCGTCCGGTGCCCCGGCACGTCCGTGTCGGCGTCGCGGTCGAGCTCGTCGCGCCGGTCGAGTGTAAAGACATTGGCCACGCGGTAGCCGCTGTTGCAATGACCTTGCACATAGTACTTGCGGACTGCGTCGATTTCTGCGACGGAGCTTTGCCGCAGCTGCACCTGGAGCGCGTCGTAGCAGTAGTCGAGCGGGTGGCGTTCGTGCGCCCGGGCCTTGGCGCCCAGCACAATCTTGCTCGTCGCTGCGATTTCAATGAGCTGACGCACGCGCGACATTTCCATTTGAACGCTCGTCACGTCGAGGAAAGCGGCGAGCTCGGTCGCGGCCGTCGCATCGTCACGCGGGACGCACTCAAAGTACCGGCTGCACTTGGCCGCGATGGCCTCGGTGGCGGCGCGCCACTCGTCGGTGAGCGCTGCGAGCGCCGCGGGCTCGAGGCCGCCGCTGTTTTGGACGTTGGAGAGCACCTTGTCGTTGGTGACGATCATGTCGTGGATCTCATGGAGCTGCTGCAAAGCTTGCTGCAGCGCATCGCTCTGAAGCTCAACGAGCGGCACGTCGGTGAGCGAGAGGTGGTTGGCGGCTTCGTGGAGACAGTTCAAGTCCGTAATCGCCGCGAGGGCGTCCTGCACGGGCGGCGCGTGCACCGAAGCCGGCGCGTCCGTTGGCACTTGGATCGGGCTCGTCACGACCTTGTCGTACTTGGCGCGCTGCGTGCGGGCGACGCAGAGCATGTACTTGCCGGGTTTCTTGACGAACGGCGTCTCGGGCGTCGGCGGGAACACGTTGCTCGTTTTGGACTTGAAGATCTTCTTGAACTCGTTGCCGGCGTTCACCGCGTCCGGGAACGGCGTGTGTTGGTACTTGCCGTCTTCGCCGATGCGACCCCAGTTGGTGAAGAGAATGTACACATCCTGCACCGGGTTGTGGACGACCTGCATGCGGTAAAAGACGTTGACGCCGTGCTGGCCTGACTGCACGTCGACCTTGGTCAAAACGACGGCGTACGCGACCTTGTCGGCATCGACATAGACGGATGGGTTGTTGCCGGCCTCACACTGCGGCGCGACCTCGGGCGTGATCTCTTCGTGCGCGACATGGCCGTGGGCTTCGCAGTAGGCGAGGAACGCGAGAGCGTCGTCGTCGACAGCCGGTTTGGGCGCAAAGGACGGGACGTCGCCGGTCGCCGGCAGCGGTGTCGACGTCAGCGCCGTCCAGAGCACACCCGACGGTTGCGTCTTGGCCAAGTCCAGCGGTGTTTGGCCGTCGACGTCGGTCGCGGTGGTCGAGACGCCGTTCTTCTTGAGCAGCTTTACGAGCAATACGTTCTCAAAGGACATCCCATGGCAAGGGTACACTGCGACGTGCAGTGCATTTTCGCCAAACGAGTTGGAAAGACCGGCGAGTTTGCGCAGGGCGGCCGCCGGCAGCTTCCGGCGCACGACGATCGGAGGTCGGCGGACAACGACCTCTTCCTCGTCGGTTGTCGTGGGTCTTGCTTTCTCGACATCTTCCATCGGCTCGTCCTCGACTTCTTCTTCTTCATCGTCGTCCGAGCCACTGCCCATGTCTTCATCGCTGTCCGAGGCACTCGCATCGTCATAGTCGTCATCGTTCTCGTCGTTGCCGGACACGCTGCTGTCGCAGGCTGCCTCTGTCGTCTCTGTGTTCGCGGCCGTCTTGTCCGTGGCGACAAGCGGGCGCTGGATCGTCGCCGTGACGCTCTTGCCGACCAAAAACTTGGCTTCGTCCGTGAGGTTGCGCATGGCAGCGTGGGCGAGACAGCTGTTGCCGTCCGTGTCCGTCTCAGTGATATCCGCGCCGTGCGCCAAAAGCAGCGTCAAGAGATGCTGCCGCAAGTAACCCGACGTCACATACAGAGTCCGCAGGAGTGGTGTCGCGTGCAGAAGCTTGTCGTGGCTCGCATGGCGGGAGACCGCCAACGGGTGCGACGTCGGGAAGCGGCCACTGGGCGAGACACCGGCAGCAAGCAGCAGTTGCAGTAAAAAGAGCAGGCGCGTGGCATCCGTGCTGCTGTTGTTGCTGAATCGATCCAGGAGCAGCGAGACCACCGAGTGGCCGTCGTTGGCGCGCAGCGAGAGATCGGCGCCCCGACGCTTGAAAAACACCACGAGCTTGGTTGCGAGATCGACGTTGGTGACGGTGCGCAGACCGTGGACCACAGGCGTTGCCCCCGAGCTGGCCATGGTCGCATTGAGAAGTGTCGGTGCGTGGTGCAAGTAAAAGCAAAGCGCTTCCAGGTGCGCGTGGGGCGCCGCTGCGTGGAGCACCGAGGTGCCGTTCTTGTCGAGAGCATCCGCGGGCACACCCGCGTCTATGAGTTGCCACGCAACAGCGCGCGCAGCACCAGAGAACGCGACGTCCTGGGCCGCGAGAATGTGCAAGAGAGTCTCGCCGCGGTCGTTGGGGTGCTGAAGAACACGATCGCTGCTGTTGACAAGGCTTGTGATGAGGTTGCTTGTCTACAAGGTGTGTGAGATAAGATGCGCTACAACAGAGCATCGTACCAGCTCCCAGTTGTGCGTCCGGATCGAATCTTCGACGGCTTGGCGCCGGCAGTAGCCGCTCTGGAGGAGAAGGTGGCAAATGCCCTGCCACTTTTGCTGCACCGCAAAAAAGTAGTAGCTTGCCTTGCGCTTCTTCTCCATCGACGGGTTCTCGACCGTAAAGGTTCCGTGGACGGACGAACCGTGCTGAATGAGCGTCGTGACCATGGCCTTGCGCTCGTGGGCCATCGCGCGGCCGAGCGCCGTGTCGCCGCGCTTATCTTCGACCGCCAGGATGGTCTTGGGCGCGAGATGCAGGATGCCGAGGACGCTGACGACGGCGCCTGTCGCGGCACCGAGGTGCAGCGGTGTGCGACCGAGAACGTCCTGACCCGTGACAACAAGACCGCCAACGAGGCAGAGACTGCCGACTGTCTCGATCGGGTCCGTATCGGTTCTCGGAATCGTCGCCAAGTGGGCTTCGTGCTTCTTGACCTTTTCAGCGTGGGAGAGCGATCTGTGCTGGTGGTGCCAGTCGAGGTTGACCTTGACAAACGCAAAGTGGAGCACCGAGAACCCGAAGCGGTCAATCGCGTTGACGTCGGCGCCGTGTTGCAAGAGCAGACTCTCCACGTCAAACGTGGCCTCGGGAGTCATCGGTGCCGCGTTCACGGCAAAGTGCAATGGCGTGCGCCCGTCGACGTCGGTGACGTTGATGGCGTCAGACGAGAGCGCGAGGAGGCCCCGGAGCAAGTGAATGTCGCGCTTCTTGCACGCGTAGTGCAGGCTCGTGCGCCCCTGGGCGTCGGGCACCGGGATCGCTGCCTTGGTGGTCTCGCGAATGAGCGCAGAGACGACGGTCCGGGCCGGCGGCGCCTCGGTCGGTTTGGCCTTGTGACACGCAAAGTCCCAGTCGTCGCCTTGCTGCACGGTCGTCGTGTAGTCAACGTCGTTGGCATGCAGGAGGGTCTGCTCGACGGAAAGGCCGGCGGCAACAGCAGCGGTGAGTGGCGTGAGCCCGTGTTCGTTCTGCAGCACAGCATTGGCGCCAAACGAGAGAAGCAGGTCGACCAACTCGGTGTTTCGGCGGTCCACTGCCACGTGCAACGGCGTATTCTTGGGCTTGTCGGTGGCGGCGAACGACGGATCGGCGCCGTTCTCGAGGAGCAGCTGGACCATTGGCAGGCAATTGAGCGCTGCGTGGAGAGGCGTGCACGCCGGCGTCGTCGTCGTGGGCTTGATGGGGACGCAGTAGTTGACGTTGGCACCGATATTGATCTAGCCATAAACACATATGAATTCGCTGCAAGCAAAGGTTTGCGACGTACCAGTGCTCTAGCGCCGTCGACATGACCGTGCTTGGCCGCCACGAGCAGCGGGGACTCGTCGCCATCGAGGGCATTGACATCGTCTTGTGTCCACGAGCCACAGGAAAGAAGCGTCGCGAGGACGTCCTTGCCGCGCCAGCGCTGCGCACCCTCCGAAGTCGTTGCCAGTCGCCGGGCGGCCGCCATGTGCAAAAGCCCTTGTGTCGATGGTGCCCACACCACTTCGTCCGATGCCTTTTCTCTCGACAGCGTCCGCATGCGCCGGAGACGCGCGAGGGCCGGCGTGTGCTGCAAGTAGAGCTCCAAGAGCGCCATGTAGGCTGCGTCGCCAGCCTCGTCGTCGCGGCGGACATCGGCGTGCATCGGTCGCTGATATAGCAACAGATCGGCGATTGGCGTGTCGCCGTCGCTGTCACACGCGGTGAACGCCGCCTTGTCGAGCCGCGCCACGACCGCCGTCACGACTGCAATCGGGAGGATCGTGGGCGCCGATGCGAGTGCGTGCAACAAGTTGTGGCGATACGGCGTCGACATGAAAGGAATCATGCCGTCGGACGCGGCCAAGAGGGCCTCGACAAACTCGGCGCCAGACGTCACCGCAGCAGTCCACGTCCCTGCCGTCACCGTAGCCTTGGAGAGAAGCAGGTCGAATGCGGGCTTGGACTTGGCGCGTATCGCCAACGACAGCGGTTGACCGTGCTTCTCGAACACTGGGCCATCGACAATGGCGCCGTGCTTGAGGAGAAGCGTCACCATCTCTAGCAGCACGGGCTTCGTAGCCTCTTCGCTGTTAGCGAGACGCTGAAGCAATTGCTGGAGCGGCGTGCGCTCCTCCGTCGTCGCGCGGTTCGGATCGGCTCCCTTCTCGAGCAAGAAGGTGAGTTCGTCCGTTGACTCGGCCAGTTGACACTGCAGAAAGAGCATCGACGCGCCGTCGGCGTCGACAAAATCGATGGCGCCAGCGTCCGTCGCGTGGTCGATGAGAAAGCGCGAGACATCATAGCGACCCTTGAGCGCCGCGCAGGCCATTGGCGTGTAGCCCCAGTCGTTCCGGCTCCACGCTTCGGCACCGACGCTGTGCAGCAGCCGGACACACGACCGCCACCCGTAGCTCGCAGCGTAGTGCATGACGGTATTGAGCGACGTATCGGCTGCGTTCCTACGCAATGGCACACACATGAGCATCGACACGCAGGCAAAGCAAAATGTACGCGTCGGCGCCGGCGTTCAGAAGCGTCGTTGCCACGGCAGAGTGCCCGTTCATGACGGCGAGGATGAGCGGCGTGCGACGTAGCTTGTCGCGGATGTCGACAGGCGCGCGGGCGCCGAGCAAGACACCCACAACGTCCGCATGCCCTGCCTCGGCAGCCAGCGCCAGCGCTGAGAGCTTGCCGTGGTTGCTTGCTGTGGCTGCGTTGATCTCGGCGCCGGCGTCCAGGAGCGCGGTGACGACGGCCGCGTGTCCGCGCACAGCGGCAATGTGCAATGCGCGAAACCCGTTTGGACTGAGGCCCTCGAGATACCCGGAGCGCATCTCGGCGGGCATCGACTCCAGGAGCAGCTTTAACGTCTCGGTGCGTCCCGACGAGCTCGCCCAGTGCAACGGCGTTTCTACGCGCACAGTTGGACCACAAAGCTTCTTGGTGTCTCGTACCTTTGGCCGTTGTCTTGGACGTCGCGTCGGCGCCGGCATCGAGGAGGATGCGCATCGGCGCCGACGAGGAGCACACGGCGGCGTAGTGCACAGCGTGCCACCCGGCCCTGTCGGCAAACTCGAGTTCGGGCGTGCTGAGCTCGGCCACGAGCTGCCCCAAGTGGCGCGCGTTTGGGTCGAGACTGGCCACGTGCAAGGGCGCGATACCATGGCCCGTCGCCTTCTTGAGCACCGAGACCTTCCGGAAGGGCTCGAGCGGCGCGTCCGAGAGCACGCCAAGGTGCAGCGCGTTGTAGCCCCAGCCAGAGCGAGCGACGAGGATGCCGAGGAGCTTGGTCGCGAGCGCCACATTGCCGCAGCGGAATACCTGCGGCATCACCGCCTCCGCGTTCGAGACCCACGCGTCCGCGGGGTAGAAGAACACCACGAGCTCGTACGTCGTGTTGGGCGAGCTCCACAGCACCTTGCTGAGGCCGGTGCGGTCAAAATCCACAAAGGGATAGGCTTCGCCCATGATGTCCACGTCCAAGTCCTTGAGCAGCGCGTTGAGCCCTTCCTTGCCTCCGCGACTCGCATTGATGGCGCGTCTATCGTCTTTGGGATGAGCGATCAGCGACCAAAGCGACGGCTGCGCACCGGTTGTAGTCGCTGTACGCACTCGTGTGCTGTCCTGTCCCAAGGGATTGCAGTGCGCACTTAGGCTTGGCGGCAAACGTCCACTTGGTCTCCTTGATACTTTGAAACAAAAGGAGCGCCTGTCGAAGAGCGTGAGCCGATGCACGAGGTAGACACAAGAGTGTACCAGCATGTCGTTGTTTTCGATTGCATACTGCAACGCCGTCTTCCGCAGGCCTACGCTGCGCACTGCATGGAGCGTGTGCATCTTGGCGGCTGCGTCCGGCGTCAAGAGCGATGCGAGGAGGTCGTAATTGCGCGTGAGCACCGCACGTACCACCTCCTTGGCGCTTGCGAGCACGTCATGGCACTTGGAACGGAAACTATGGTCGCCCGCCATCTCGTCGTCGGCCACGTCCGTCGCAACGTGCACGATGCAGCGCGCCAAACCCGACTTCTTGTCGATTTTAGTCTTGGCGCTCTTGGGTGATGCGCGGCTGCGCTTGCCGCGGGGTGACTTCTTCGTTGTCGTCTCGGTACCGTCGTCGTCGTCGTCGTCGTCATTATCGTCGTCTTCGGCAGCGCTGGACGCCTTGGTCTTGCGCTTCTTGATGGGCTGTGTCTCTTCTTCGGGCACGCCGTTCCCGGCCTCAACAGCATCCAAGACGCGTTGCACCTACGCAGAGAACGATGAGATCATGATGATGATGGGGTTGGGGTGTCGTGACGCACCCGCTGGGCGTGGCGAGCTGGGAGCGCGTAGGTCCCTGCGCGCTTGGCTTCAAGCGCCACTTCGCACATGATGGCGCGGACCGGCGCCACGTCGTAGGCCCCGACAACGTACGAGCCATCGGGCTTCTTGTCGTAGTAGAGGACGTTGACCGTTGCGCTGTCGTCTTCGAGCATCTCCTCGGTCGTGTCGTCGAGGAGCTCGGCCACGTAGAAGCGCTCGTCGTCGTCGCAGCGGACGGCGACCACGCTCATGGCCTCGAAGAGCGTGTTGATGCTGTCGTCGTCGTAGTGCACCGTGACGGGCGGTGGCGGCGGCGCCTTGCGCTTCACGGCCTTGCTCTTGGTCTTGCTCTTGGCCATGGCAGTTGTGGAACGAACAGGGTAAACTCAATTCTGCCCCACTTTGACCCCTACAGCTCAATCCGGACGGCAATCCGGATGGCGTTCCATTTCGAGGCGCGAGTGATGGTGACCTGCACCGTGGCATCTCGGGACCTCCACCCAGACAGCTGATTCATCCCAGGTCGTTAAACGCGACGGCGTCAAGGTTAATCAGGTTAAATGAGAGGGCGATGATTACCGGTGTGGATTCACAAGGTAAACTAATGCCTGTGGAATGTTCTAAACGAGTGAGAGGACGCGGGTCGGTTATCTGAGAGCGTCGATGCATGAGCCGCCTCATATGTGATCGCCAGCCCCACTTGGGATGGGCCAGTGCAAAAGTCAAAGCCAACACAAGGCCTTCATCGGCGAAATGAATCAGCCATCAAATGAGCGTCGATTCTACAGTGAAGTCCCATCAAACTTGTCATCTGCGTTCTGTTGCCACGAACAACGACGCAAATCGCTCTGGGTTTGTATCAAGGCTCTTCTTCCGGCGTTGGGCTCTCGGTGCGATAAGGAAATCGAGTTGCTCTGCGGTGGCAACCAGGCACCGTGCCATTGGTCGTCCTGCCTCCGACAACAACACAACTCTGGCACTCTACCACCATGGCAGCGCGTCTGCTCGTGGCGCCACGTCATGAGACCACACGGGTGTTTCGAGCGTTACGCAACGCCGCTATAAATAGCGGTACCGCTGTTGCGTCGCGCCAGAGTCCTTTTGTTGCATGGGGCCGGCGCCATGGACGACTTCTTCTTCGAGAAAGAGGCCGAGTGCTGCTTTGACCGCGACGGCGACGTACTGCATCTTGGTATGGGCGCAGAGACTTATGCATCTCTAGAACCCATCGGACCTCGAGCGACTCCATGTCGAGGAAGACATGGCCGAGATCCCTCGCGCCGACTGGCTCCTCAAGACCGGACTCAAGCAGCAAAAGATATCGGTCCTCGCTTCGATTCCAACGATCCTCGCCGCCAACAACTCGAAAGAGAATTTAACGCTGCTCCTCGACGACATCAAGGCAACCTTATGCGCCATCTGGGAGGCTCATGCTCATGCGTAGATAATCTGGAAGCGCAACGAGACCGAGAACGACATGGACATGCTCGTCGAGATCCTCAACTGCCTCATGCACCTCGCCGGTGGCACATGCGACGGCAAGCTCATCGCGTACCCGCTGCCGACGCTCCACGACGAATACGACGAGCTCATCTCGAGCTACCACCGGCAAAAGCAGGCCGCGACCTTCCTCCTCAGCGACGACCAAGTCACCAAGCAGCTCCTCCCAATGGTGCTCGACTTTGTCAACGACATTCAGCAGAAAGACGTGGCCGAGGTCGCGAGTCGGTGCATCGCCGCGCTCGTACCACGCCTCTCGGGCTCGGTCAAGAAGACACAGGTGCGCCTCTGCAGCACGTTATAACTATAGAGATATGCCTCTAGATCATTCGCATTGGCATCGAGAAGGGCGACGTGTCTCAGGCCGCGGGCTCGCGCCTCATTTGTTGCTGGGTCCTCGGCGTCCTCACGGCGTCGACGCTGCTCTCGGAAGCCGACATTGAGAGCCTCTTTTTCCAAAAGGCTCGCGAAATGTATCGCAGCTTGCGTCTCATCAGCCCTCCAATAGATGATGGGTCTGTGCCAAGACACGGACACAGACGTGCGGACGTGCATGTGCATGCAGCTGGATGCGTTGGCGCGCGCTGTGAGGTATAGCTCAAGACAGCGCATCGATTCCACTGTATGCGATTTGCGATGTAGCACGACAAAGGCGTGTGCCGACCTCCTGCCTGAGCTCCTCGAGCTCCTCCAAGACGAAGAGGAGCAAGTGAAAAGCATGGCGTTTCGGACGCTCGTGTCCCTCTACGACTTTTACCCCAAGAAGGAGCGCGAATCGCAGATCTTGCCCGTGCTCCTTGACGTGATTGCCCACACGCCATCGTATTTAATCGGCCCGCTCGCCACCAGCTTTGGACGACTTGTCTTTAAGCTCTTTACGCTCAACGACTTTGGCGCAGAAAGCAGCAGCGTCCTTCTCACGGCCTTCAATCGCCTCGGGCGGCACGCGGAGAACGAGGTGCGCCTCGCTTGCGCCTACAACTTTCCCGCGGTCGTCTTGTCGTTTGGCGCCAACCAATACTCGGCGCAGCTCGACGAGCTCCTCCAAGCGCTCACGCAGGACAAGGCCGAGAGCGTCCGCATCACGGCTGTCGCTGGCCTCCACGAAATCGCCCACCTTCTCGGGCAGCAGCGAGCACTGCGGTACATCAAAGCCATGTCGCTCACGACGCTGCGCGACGAGTCGGCGGTCGTCCAAGGCTACATGATTGCGCGCTTACCCGACGTCATGCCCTACTTTTGCACAAGCGTCGACGACGACCAGCGGGTACCCACCACTGCCATCAAGTGCAAAGTGGGAAATTCAGTGTAGATGGCGTACCTCGAGACGGTGCTCAAGCACATTTTACAGCATCATACGGTCCTCGCGGCCGGCAAGTGGCGCGACCAGCTACGCGTCGTCTCAGCCCTCGAGAAGCTGCACCCGTTCTTGTCCCCGATTCAGCTGTTTGAGCGAATATTTCCGCTCCTCTTTGAGATGATGAACGCGGTGCGTGGGTCGGTGTACGGCGTTTCGGACGACGTTGGGCTTGTAGGGCGCGCGACCGGTCCAGCTCGAAGCCGTGCGCACCCTTGTGACCCTTCACCGCGAGAACAAAGTCCAGACCAACCGCTTCAACATACTCGTGCGCCTACGAAAGGAGTACGCCCAGGGCAAGAGCTACTGGCAGCGATCGCTCTTCCTCGACGCGTGCGACTTTGCTGTTGGCTGCTACAGCCGCAAGTACATTCGACACGTCTTTGTCGAGCCCGCACTCGACCTCCTCGACGACCACGTACCGAACGTGCGCATCAAGGCAGCGTCCCTGCTCTTGGCGTGGAAGAGTTGCTTGGATCCGAATACGCCAGGCGACGAGAAGCTCCTCACGCGCATTCGCATCGTGCTTGAAGCGCCGCATGAAGCCGACCGTGACGTACTTGCCGTCCTTGTACACGCACGCGACCACTGGGCAGAACCCGTGACTCCATCAGACGAGGACAATGACCGCCGCGTCGCTGCTGAGGAGGCGCTTGGCATGCACACGGACCACGACCTCTTCACGTCGGAAGCCAAGTGGTCGGAAATGCTCGAGTATACGCTGATCGTCGGCAAAGACGGGCAGGTCGTCCGGCGCGCGCGCGTCAAGTCGATCGACATAATCAACAAGATTCGACAGCACAGCAAAGAGATGCCCAACCCGCGGTCGTCGTCGACGTGTGTGCCACCGCGGCAGCTGAGCAAGCTGGACGTCAAGCCCGGTGGCACCAAGCTCCCGACGACCATGGTGCCAAAACCAACAGCCACGTCGTCAGCCGTGTCACTGCCAACGTGCGCAACGCTAGCACCCAAGAGTGCCAGCGCTGGCCTCATTGCAAGAGAGTCCAAGAGCGCGACGGCAACAACGGGCTCGCTCAAGCAGATTACCGATCCAGCGAAAATGGCGACTGCGCGAAGTGCGCTCGTGAAAGCACCGCCATCAACGACGACGAGCGCCGTGGCGAGCAAAGCCAAAGTACGTTGAGGTTGATGCGTCGCTTGGATTTCATGCCCTGTAGGACAAGAAGGACGAGACGACCTTGACGAAAATCCCGAACATCCCAGTACCGACGCGTCCGGTCGCACCGGCAAAGCGCGTTCAGTCGCCGTCCATGGTCAAACCGGCAGCGCTTGCAACCGGCACAGCGGCATCAACGTCGACCGCGGTCTCTCTGGCGCGAACAGCGCCGTCCGCGGCCAAAGTGGCACCCTTGGCCAAACGATGATGACCGGGCAAATCGCTAGCATACATACTCCTGCCAACTTATAATGCGAGTATTAGACCGTCGTGGGAAAGCGGCGACGACGACTGAAGTGCGGGTTGAGAATCTGGTGTTGTTGTTTCGCGAGACGGTACCGTCAGTCGGACGTCTGGATACCAGCATCACACAATGTGTGATGGACCAAAAACTCAACCGGCCAAGGTGTTGTTCAAGTCGTAGGTGGCCTTGCCATGAACTTTGCGGGCGATTGCGGTTGAGCTGTCCATCGCAGCTTTTTCTACGCAAGCGTTTGCGGCTTGTCGTGCTGCCACGTCACGTCCATGCGATGCAACATAAAGCGCACAACATCACGTGTGGATTGTTAAGAGTAGTACTTGGAGCGAAGCAGGACGACGGAAACAAGTGAGGTTAAATATGGTCCTTTCGGAGCTCATGGCTGGTGCTGCAGAATTGGCAACTGCCGCGACGACAACTCCATCACGGGCGTGACCGAGTGGAATGGCGACGACCGTGCGTCGAGAGTGGGCGTCTCACCGCGCATAAACGTTCCAGGCAGCGTGCCTCGGATGCTGAAGAGCACCTTGGACGGCGAGAGCACACTGCGGGTTTCCCAATCCTGCCGCCGACGGAACCGGACCACGATCACGACAAAAATGAAGACCGTGCAAGCACCAACGCCGGCTGCGATGGCCGTGATGGAGATCGGTGACGACCCATTCTCGGACGCAGAGTGCACTGAGGTGCCTGGAAGCGTCGCCGACTCGGTGCGTGACGACGCATTGTCAGTCTTGTCGGTCATGACTGCTGGTGGGCGCGTCACTGGCTCAGTCCGTGCGACCTCGGTACCAGCGAGCGACGGATCGCGCACGTCGACTGTTTCAGTCATGTTTGGTCTCGTTGCATTTGGCGTCGGCGCAGGTGTCGTTGTTGCCGGCGGCGGTGTTGTCGTTGGCTCGGGTGTCGGTGACGGTGTCGGTGTCGGCGTCGGTGACGGAGTGGCTGGTGGTGGTGTCGTTGGCGGCGGCGTTGGAGCGGGCGTCGCTGGCGGCGGTGTAGGTCCTTTAGTCGGAGCGCTCGTTGTCGTCGTGGGCGACGGGGAGGGTGGTATCGGAGGCTGCGTCGAAGGCGAGGTCGGCTGGGGCGACGTGGGCGACGTGGGCGACGGCGTGTTTGGCTTTGGCGCTACAGGGCAGTACTCGAAGCCTGGCAGGCACTGTACGGCGGGATACGTGCGGCTGCACCAGAGGTTTCCGAGGTACTTTTGCACGCAGGGTGGGCACTGCGTGGACGCGAGGTCGCACGCGGCGACGCCGATGGGCACGCCTTCGTAGAGGTAGCAGCGCCCGCTGTCGTAGCACGCGGCAGTCGCCGAGGCGGCGAGGCTCATTATGCCCAGGACGACGACATGAAGAGAGGCGCCGCTGCGACGACGTGGGCTGCGCATGGCGGAATGCAAATAACTCGGGTCCAGTGTGCTCGTCTTGTGGTGAGTAACTCTTTTGCTCGCTGTTTTTCACAGTTCTATCTTGGTGTTTGTATACCACATTCAACTATTGGAATATAATATTTGCCGCCAAAGCATGCGATTTTGAGCAAGTGGGCGTAGAAACTGCATATTTGACGCCTGGTCCGACGACGATGCGATCGTCGCAGCGCCGTGGAGGCGTGGGCAGGACGACTACATTTTTAGTAGTAAACTACCGGTACTAGTAGCAACTCGAACGACCACAATGCGCCCTTGATCCACCTTTGTCGGCTCGATGTCCTTGGTCCTTTGTCGACGATTCGGATCTACAACGCTCACAACACAGTGTCTGCCACGTTCCAGTGGATCGAAGGCAGTGTATCGAGAGATCAGGTCGATGGAACTTGCGTCGACGCGCACGATGGGCAACTCCAAACGAGTGATAGCCGCCAAGTCGGTCGTCGTGGTGTCTTTTCCTCGTAATGACAGTGCGCGCCTGTCGAGTCTGGCAGCACTGCTCGAGTGCGTCGGGAAATCACAGCATCGTAGAGCTGACTACGGACGCTTCAGGCACAGAAAAGCGGAAGATCACTTTCGAGAGCAGTTGCATCGACAAGCTTGTTGGTCCTCCAACCTGTCAGGTGTACGTGCTCCCACATGGGAGAGTACACTCTCACTGGCTCACACATGTGAGGAGAGGAAGAGGAAAGGCGCATTGGACCTATCCATGTCCTAAAGTGAGGTCTTGTCCTAGCTTCCCTAACTATATTCGGCAATATCCGAATTTTAAGGCAACGATGGGGTCAAATCCTTGGTCGGCGGACCCAGCGGCAGCACCGACGGGCCTCGACGTCTTCCTCCAGAAGTGGAAGGTGGGTCCTCCTACCTGCGCATATGCTTCCTAAAAGCAACGGTCCTGACTAGGAGGTCGCGCCCATGGCCCTGGACGACGATGACGATGACGACGTGGTCTCCTCACCGTCTTTGGACATGATCCAGCTCATGACAGACATGACGACCGCCGAAGAGACGCTCTCCCATGTATCTGACCGCATTTGCATATGGAAGACAAGACGCGCATGCAGTAGATCCTTTGCGATATTGACGATCTGACGTTTGTCGCGACGACAGCGCCGCTCTTGGCCACCAATGCCATTGATGCCAAGCACGCCATGCTCACGGCGCTGCGTGCTCAGATGGACGCTTTCCACGCGCTGCGACCGACCATTTTGCAGAAGCTGCAGACAGCGTACACGTCCAAGATGCTGCATATCGCACCTGGCGACCAAGAGTACGCAGTCGACTGTCGGCGTCTGCCCTCGACCACGGATTTTGCTGTAGGAACACCATGACTGTGCTCACGACGGCCGAGACGCATCTCGAGCGCATCCTCGCATGCTGCGACGCTTTAAGCCATGGCCAGGACCGGACCTTCCAGCCGCCGACGCTGGACCCGGCGTGGACGTCGACGCTAGCGATGTACGAGCAATGCTACCATGCACACGCGCGGCTACGTGACCTCTATGCGCGCTACGAAGCCAATACTTCGTAAGCTCTTGTTGGGTTGAAACTCTTGGCAGTTCAACGTCCTCCACCGGATGTTTCTCCGACCACACGACGTCGCGCCACGTCATAATAAGACAAGTAGTATGTAAATCTTCTTTCTCGGATGTTCCTGGGCTGCGATGTTCGAAGCAGCCAAAGGAGAACGCTCGTTGGCTGCCAACTAAATCGAATATGTCCGCAGTGCGTGCGCCACGAGCTCTCAGTACTCAGTTGGCCCTCTCAGGCTCACATCGATACAAGACATCAGCATGGCCGACACACCGACGGCCGACACACCTTACATTGAGGGCAAGAACGTCGTCATCGAGATGGACGCGACCAAGGCCGAGCTCCCGCGCATCTCGCGCAAGTTCAAACTCACGTTCGCGGCGATCGTGTTCATCTTGCTCAACGGGCTCGCCTTGTACCTCTTGCACTTCCTGGACCGCGGGTCGAAGTCCCAGTCGACGAGCATTCTTCTCTCGAGCGCGTCGTTTGGCAGCAATGGCGCCAACCAAAAGCCCGTGAGTTTCGCGCCCAACGGAACGCTCCGCGTCGGCGCCGGCACAACTGCGTATCTCGATGCGGCCGCGCTTCCGAGCGACACGATGCAGTACATCAACACGGTGCGCATGGGGACGACCCAGTCGACGTACGCGACCAACATCTTGACATACTATTTGCCGTCCAAGCTCCAATCGGTCGTGACGACCGTGACGGCGAACGCGGACAAGACGCTCAGCATGGCGGAGGCGCCGAGCGACAATGTCCTCTCGGGCAAGACCATCCGCGGTGTCGCGACGCTCTCGGACACGCAAGCAGT